>NC_044206.1:2689547-2704547 GCF_900880675.1 Sparus aurata
ATATATATCTATATTATATAATATCTTATATATATATATATATATATATGTGTACATATACATATATATACAGTTGTGTATATATGTATATGTATATATATGTAACTGTCGTTGGTAACTTATATGAGGAAAAAAATACCGCAGTTGTAGGCGGAGCAGCGTCTGTCCTCCCGCCTGTCCTACCAACTCTTCGTCACATTTCTGCCCGAAAAACAGCGTCTGTCACTCGCAAAAACCTTTAACTCACTCAAGTGGTTGTGTTGATAGAAATCCCTGTGATGGTCAGCCCTCCCGACCGAGACTTCAGTTAACGTTACCCAAGAAAACAGCCTCCGTCCCTGCAAGTGAGTCAATGCAGCAACCTGTTTACTAATGGCGATTATGTAATAATGTAATTTAGCACGAAAAACGCAACTCTTCCACCTTCCAGAATGTTTAGGGGGCCGGGTTCTCAATCACTACACATTATAAACGGTCTGCGGGTTTAGATTGACAGGGGAAACACCCCCACCTCATCATCATCATGACGTGTACCATCACGTCTCTTTAGGAGCGGCAGTTAATGCAGCGTCTCTGTGTGAGAGGGGCTATTCTCAGCCTCTGCAGGTACTACCACTTCCTGTTTGGGACGACGCGTTGCCGCAAATTATTCATGTCGACGAATTTATGTCATCGATTACGTCCACTACGTCGGCGCGTCATCCCAGCCCTAATGAAAACATATTTAAATCTGCTAGATCCAGATTTTTATTAGGATCTATGTCAAATTGTACTCACTCATAGATGCCTGCCGACCAGAGCAGAGTATTTTCATCAATATCCATGCATTATTCCCTGAGAAAATAACTACAATGTTGATAAACGGCCTATTTTACCACGTTAAAGAAAGTGAGGGAAGATTCCTGAATCCATCCCTTTTTCAGTATCAACACTAAAAGTTATGGTGTCTTCTCTGGGCTGAGACCCATCCTCCATCCAAGTTTGATATGAATCCGTTCAGTAGTTTTTGTGTAATCCTGCTGACAGAACAACAACAGGTGGACATGGGTGGAAACGTATCCTCTTGGTGGAGGTAATGGGAGGTTACATACATTAAATGTCTGTGGACCCAAACATATGCTGTAAGATCTTTTAGAAATAGCAGCTAACTTTTGCTGAATGCAAACCAAACAATAAAACAGAAGTTAGTGCCATGAAGCCATAGCAATAATGGAATCTGAAAAATAGAGTGTAACCTGGAGAAGGTGTTTGTGTCTAATGTATTCTGTCAATATTGTGTGCGGATTTCTTCTGAATATGATAAAAGATACATTAAGTGAATCAGTGAAACAGTATGTTTGACAGTAATGTGGAATCATCTTCTCTTAGTCTCTACGTGAGCTTGGTAGTGAACAATCATAGACCGAGGCTTTTAAAGTTCAACTTAACAAGCAGGAAGAAGTGACACAGCGCTAAAACTCAGTCAACACCCAACAGTCCTCCTCTACAGTTGCAGAACGAGCTCTGGAATCTTGTACAGCTTGTTCTTCTGCTGACACAAAATGATCTCTGCCCAAGCTTCTCCACACAGGTCTTTGTTTAAGTGTGTGTTAGTGATGGGCAGTAATGATCCACAAGGAGGCTGAAAGTCTGGAGGTTTGCACTGACCACTGACTGAAGTATTGGTGTCATTTTCTCTCTCTTACAACTGATCTGATTTAGTCCTTGGTTAGACTGTGGGACATCTTTCCTCCTCCCTGGGATATCTCCTGAAAGAAAATAGGTGTTTGATTAGTTGGTTCTTAAACAGTGTGTAGTTAAAGAGCCAGGCTCATAGGAGCAAACCTTATTTAATGTCTAATAGAGCTGCGCTATATGGTAGAAAAAAATAAGATTCACATTTTGATTATTTTTAGATATTGAGTTATGCTTCAAGATTACTGAATATGATCATTTTTGTGCTGGTTCTCTGTTTACATGCCTAGATCACATCCCATTGACACAAATTAATTTCTACCTATCCTTCAGTATGTGAGTGTGAGTGACCTAAATGCAGTTCTTGCTGTATCAGGTTCACAGTTTAAGAGCTCAAGAATAAATAGTTTTCAGCTTAGAAATCTGGAGGCATTAACAGTGAGTGGTATAAATAATGATTTCAAATGTATACGGTAACTTCTGTTCTGCTGACGTTCCTGCCACCTTATGCTGCAACATTGTTGCTATTTACTGACATATTTTTCTGATTCTTCATTGGAAACAGTGTTTTTCTCTTATGTGCAGAAGAAATGTTAAATGACACACAGTCAGTTTCTATACAAACATACATTAAGTTTCAAGAAGAGTGTTAACAAAGCAGGTTAACAGCCACCCTTTTTGGGGTACATGGCTTCACACAGCTGGACAGCTGTAAGTCTTGGATAACTAGTGTCAGTCATGTAACATCATTAGAAGCATGACTGGAGTACTTTTTTTTTAAATTTTTTTTTACATGAGATCAAACTGATATGTCTAGGGTGGGAGGAGTTGTGTTTTTCAGGTTGCCAGCACTGTGAGGAAACTTGAAACTTTCCATGCAAATCAGAGTTCTTCCACATTAAACCACTATAGTGTCGTTTGTGTGTGTGTGGTTCGATCATAATGTAGGTCCATCTCTGAGACGAGACAGTAGTGAAGGTGAGGAGGTCAGAAGAGCTCACCTGTCAGCGGTCATTGAAATGACACATGTGTAACTGGCACCATGAATAAATGACTCACTGGTGAGCTGATGCTGTCATTGCTGACCGACTGACTCAGTGGCTGGCTGTCCAGTAGACTGATGAAGTGAGCAAGAGGTTTAACTTACTGACTAATTGAATAAGTAGATAGATAGATCGATTGATTGGATTATTATGACCACCTGCCTAATATTGTGTTTGTCCCATTTTTGCTGCCAAAACAGCCCAGACCCGTTGAGGCACAGACTCCACTAAACCCCTGAAGGTGTTCTGTGATATCTGGTACCAAGATGTTAGCAGCAGATCCTTTAAGTCCTGTAAGTTACGAGGTGGGGCCTCCATGGATCAGACTTGTTTGTCCAGCACATCCCGCAGATGCTAAATTGGATTGGGTTCTGGGGGATTTGGAGGCCACAAACTCATTGTTGTGCTCCTCAAACCATTTCTGACCATATTTGCTTGGTGGCATTATCCTGCTGAAAGAGGCCACAGCCATCAGGGAATACCGTTTCCATGAAAGGTTGTACATGGTCTGCAACAATGCTTAGGTAGGTGGTACATGTCAAAGTAATACCCACATGGATGGCAGGACCCAAGGTTTCCCAGCAGAACATTGCCCAAAGCATTACACTGCCTTCGCAGGCTTGCCTTCTTCCCGTAGTGCATCCTGGTGTCATGTGTTCCCCAGGTACGCGACGCACGCACACCCGGCCATCCATGTAATGTAAAAGAAAACATGATTCATCAGACCAGGCCACCTTCTTCCATTGCTCTGTGGTCCAGTTCTGATGCTCACATTTCCATTGTTGGTGCAGAACCAGCATTAACTTATTCAGCAATTTGAGAAACAGTTGCTCGTCTGTTGGATCGGAGCACACGGGCCAGCCTTCGCTCCCCACTTGCATTAATGAGCCTTGGCCCCCCATGACCCTGTCGCCGGTTCACCACTGTTCCTTCTTTGGACCACTTTTGATAGATATTGAACACTGCAGACCGGGAACACCCCACAAGAGCTGCAGTTCTGGAGATGCTCTGACACAGTTGTGTAGCCATCACAATTTGTCCCTTGTCAAACTCGCTCAAATCCTATTTTTTCTGCTTCTAATGCATCAACTTTGAGGACAATATGGTCACTTGCTGCCTAATGTGCATCTCACCCACTAACAGGCACCATGATGAAGAGAAAATCAGTGTTATTCACTTCACCTGTCAGTGGTCATAATGTTATGCCTGTACTCCATGTATAGTCTACATAGATCAACTGTCTACATAGAGTCTACATCAGACCTATTATAGTAGATTTACTGTCTCCTCTTCCTCTTCCTTTTCTCATTGAGGTACATTATTACCATTACACTGTCATATGTATCATTCTCAGTTACTTGATATTTGTATACAATACATTGACATTATGGTGTTTTTACATTGAGGTTTTGCTTAAAATCACCCAAAAATAAAGGTTGTGTCGTTATGTGAAGTGGCTGAGAATTGTTTCAAAACGTCTAAAAACAACAGAACAACCTCAAAAATGGCTCCATACAGCTTGTCTTGTGTAGTCCAAGTCTCCGTGAGCCCCCCGAGATCCCAAATTAATTTGACAAGATGTTTGAAACACGGTCGCGCTCGTGCACCCACTTGAGACAGGGTTTGCACTTTAAGCCTCCCAGCTACAGTGAAGATTTCAGGGTGAAGATTGTAAATAACAACTTTGACACAGACCAGCTGTATGGAGCCATTCTGCCAGTCTCCAGCTACTTAAGTCGTTAAGCAGAATGCCGCAACACGTTTTACTGTAAAGCTGGGTTTCCGTTATCCGGTTATTACCGGACTTTGACTGGTAAAATCTGCCGAAGTCCAGTAATTTTTTTACCTTGACGGTCAAAATGTACGGTGAAAATATTCCCTCCAAAGACTTGTGAATTGACACTCTGTCTGTTCAGAACTCCAGGAGTATACTGAATCAGCCACCATTATTGGTCATTTTGGCAAAGAAATTACGAGTGAGGACGAGTTGGCTGCAGCTACAGCCCCGCTCATCTGCCACTTGTGCACAACGAGATGCCATCGCTGTAATGACAGCGCTCTGCGGTTATGGAGGCTTGAACTTCTCAACAGCCTGCAAAGTTCTCATCAGAGATTTCAGCAAAACTACCCTGAGTGGGCTGAACTGTCGAAGATAGATCCCCGTCTCCAGTGTGCCAGCAGAGAGAGGTTTCTCTCTGCAGAACCGCATCAAAACAGAACAGCGAAGTCACCTGGGGTGAACAAGGTGACAAGACTGATGCGCATTGCAAGTTGCAGAGAGACAGTGCACACTTTTAATTTTAATTAAGCTGCTGCACTCTTCGCTGCTGCGAAAATGCATAAAAAGTAAAAAAACAAATACAAAGCCTGAAACGTGAAGGGATTTTATATAGAGTTTTTATTGCATATATATTTCAAAAGCATATAAACAGACTTTTTTTTATTTCAAGTTGCAAGCCACGTTATTGAAATGGTATGAGCCAGTCCAGATGTGTTTTTTGTTTGCAAATTGTTTTATCTGAGAACAGGCCTTCAGTTTCTTTATGTTCATGTTAAAAGAGCGCATTGTGCAATATTAATTTTAGAAGTTACACACATGAGTCAATTGACGGCACTCATTTTAGTTGATACAGTCTATACTTTTCAATAAAAAGGATTATAAATTGACATGCTTTGATATCATTCTTATATATCCTGCATATCATTTATCATTTTAAGCTCAAAAAATTCAGATAGGTATTTGACCAGAATTGCAAACATTTGTCCGGTAAATTGAAAATCTGCCGGTCACGTCGTCCGGTACCAATTTTTACTAGAGGAAACCCTGCTGTGAAGCTCCAGAAATGTTCTGTGGACTATGACACTTTTATATCGGCATGGAGGTAGGAGGTGATGACTGGTTTACATTTATGGTTGAACTGTTCCTTTAAGAAGGTCAAATATCTCAAAACCTTTTTCATGATTTTTACATAGAAGTTAATGTGTAGAAAGAGGGACAGCGAAGGCAACAAGCCATAAAAATCACATATAAAAACATAATAAAATGCCAGACTCTGTTTTTCTCTCAGTTCAGTTCCCATAAAAACATTTTCAGAGACTCGTGATGGATCTCTCAGTACTCATGTGTTGGACCACGCCTATCTTCAAACCAAGCCTTCAGTTTGAGCTCAGCTGCACACCTGTAAATTCTGATGACTGCGTCTTATATGGTTGTCATATAGACAAAATCCTCCAAACTTCTTCTGTGGCAGTTCAAACTGCAGTAGGTGTCAATAGGGGGGGCTTGCACAGCGACTCAAAAGTCAGGTTTGCTTCCATTGCAAAAAGACATTAGCATGTGCAGGAGGAAAACACAAGCAGCTTTTCAGAAATCTTCATATACAGACGGAGAAATGCACAGACTGCTGAGCTCGTAGTTCATCTCTCGTTTCAATCCACCTCAGAGGTCTTATAGGGTCAACTATACAAACATGGGTTCATTGTTAAAGTAGCCAATAGCCCACTGATTGTTTAGCTATAAATATGGGTGTGTTCATATATTCAGTCAGAAATGGAGGATGATTTTTGGTCATAATTAGAATAAAAATAGGATATTAACAGACATAAGAATTTAAAAGATTATTATTTTACCACACTCATAGGAATAAGTCTCGCCATAATTTAAAGAAATAGGATATTCAAAAAGCACTTTTAAAACATGAAATGATGATTTACGAATGTAAATAAAGAGTAAATGAAAAAGGTGGAATTTAAAATATAAAGGCTTAAATGGAAACACTTGGTTTTGGTTCCCCCAGCAAACCGTCTCCACCTCGGTCTATCATAGGTCCGTTTATGTGAAGGCTGTTGAAGATCGGTGTGGCTGCTGCATCAGCATTAGATTACTCCTCCTTCTGTTTGGCCAGTGTGTCTGTATTCCGTGGGAATTTACTGACAGTGCAATTGTACTTGCACCACATTTGAAAATGTTGTTTTCCCATCCAATCCACTTGATCCTGCTGCACATCGGATGCATGCCAACTCCTCTCAATGAACCACAGAGCTTCAGCAGGTAGAGCTGCCTCCACTCGCTGACTGAGAGCTACACAAGTGCTGATAGTAAATATGATTCAACAGCAGCTGAGAACATAACACATGTCCATGCTGCAGGATGAATGAGCCACAAACTGTTTTCATGATATCACTCTCAGTGTTTAGGAACAAGGATGCCACGGTGTGTCTGTGTGTTTGAATTCTATGATTGCAGTATTTGGGGGGCATGTGACCCCAGCCCCCTCCACTGCAACACAGCACAGCCAAACGCATGGGTGCATGACAAATGAAGCGTTGCCACACACCATTTTTCATTGTTTACTGTGAGCACTATGGACACTCGCACCACGGCATGGCCCTTTTTAAAGGACCTTTCCTTTCAATTATCTGTAGTGCATTAGCCCCGCATCAGCTCACCCCAGTTATGTCATGTAGCTAAACTGAAAAGGCCACGACAAGAGTGGCACAGTTTAGTTTTCCCATGACCATATCTTAGTGGGGGTACATCTCTCAGCCAGTAGCCAGAGGCTTCAGTCATCTACCAGGTGCAGACAGCTACGGCTCAGAGCCACGTATTACTGCTTTTGATTTATCTCAAGCATCATTTCATTGTACGCACACTGACTTTAGCTGTGTTTGTGATTTTTATTGTACATGAAATAGAAAATATGTTTATACAGTGGGGCAAAAAAGTATTTAGTCAGCCACCAATTGTGCAAGTTCTCCCACTTAAAAAGATGAGAGAGGCCTGTAATTTTCATCATAGGTACACTTCAACTATGAGAGACAGAATGGGGGAAAGATTCCAATCACATTGTAGGATTTTTAATGAATTGATTGGTAAATTCCTCAGTAAAATAAGTATTTGGTCACCTACAAACAAGCAAGATTTCTGGCTCTCACAGACCTGTAACTTCTTTAAGAGGCTCCTCTGTCCTCCACTCCTTACCTGTATTAATGGCACCTGTTTGAACTTGTTATCAGTATAAAAGACACCTGTCCACAACCTCAAACAGTCACACTCCAAACTCCACTATGGCCAAGACCAGAGAGCTGTCAAAGGACACCAGAAACAAAATTGTAGACCTGCACCAGGCTGGGAAGACTGAATCTGCAATAGGTAAGCAGCTTGGTGTGAAGAAATCAACTGTGGGAGCAATTATTAGAAAATGGAAGACATACAAGACCACTGATAATCTCCCTCGATCTGGGGCTCCACACAAGATCTCACCCTGTGGGGTCAAAATGATCACAAGAACGGTGAGCAAAAATCCCAGAACCATACGAGGGGACCTAGTGAATGACCTGCAGAGAGCTGGGACCAAAGTAACAAAGGCTACCATCAGTAACACACTACGCCGCCAGGGACTCAAATCCTGCAGTGCCAGACGTGTCCCCCTGCTTAAGCCAGTACATGTCCAGGCCCGTCTGAAGTTTGCTAGAGAGCATTTGGATGATCTAGAAGAGGTTTCGGAGGATGTCATATGGTCAGATGAAACCAAAATAGAACTTTTTGGTAAAAACTCAACTTGTCGTGTTTGGAGGAGAAAGAATGCTGAGTTGCATCCAAAGAACACCATACCTACTGTGAAGCATGGGGGTGGAAACATCATGCTTTGGGGCTGTTTTTCTGCAAAGGGACCAGGACGACTGATCCGTGTAAAGGAAAGAATGAATGGGGCCATGTATCCTGAGATTTTGAGTGAAAACCTCCTTCCATCAGCAAGGGCATTGAAGATGAAACGTGGCTGGGTCTTTCAACATGACAATGATCCCAAACACGCAGCCCGGGCAAGGAAGGAGTGGCTTCGTAAGAAGCATTTCAAGGTCCTGGAGTGGCCTAGCCAGTCTCCAGATCTCAACCCCATAGAAAATCTTTGGAGGGAGTTGAAAGTCCGTGTTGCCCAGCGACAGCCCCAAAACATCACTGCTCTAGAGGAGATCTGCATGGAGGAATGGGCCAAAATACCAGCAACAGTGTGTGAAAACCTTGTGAAGACTTACAGAAAACGTTTGACCTCTGTCATTACCAACAAAGGGTAAATAACAAAGTATTGAGATGAACTTTTGTTATTGACCAAATACTTATTTTCCACCATAATTTGCAAATAAATTCTTTAAAAATCAGACAATGTGATTTTCTGGATTTTTTTTTTTTTTTTTTTTTCATTTTGTCTCTCATAGTTGAAGTATACCTATGATGAAAATGACAGGCCTCTCATCTTTTTAAGTGGGAGAACTTGCACAATTGGTAGCTGACTAAATACTTTTTTGCCCCACTGTATGTCAATATTTGTTCAAAGGCAACAGTATACACACTCAGAGGGGGGGATTTTTCAGGTGATCCAGGTGCCCCAGTGTTACAAATGAAATGTTAGCATCAGTGGTTAAATTGGCTTTTGTAAGGAGGGGGAGCCCTTCTTCACTCAGCGGCCATTATCTCTCAAAACATTTTTTTTTTTTTACCTTGCACCATCAGCGTAATACATATTTTATCAACTTATGGCCTTCTTGATTATATCTCACATTCACAAATTGGTAACTTATTAAGCCTACATTTCACCATCAATCTACACTGTAATTTGTAAAACATATTCACAATATACATAATCGATTCACATATTAGTAACATTTATTTCCATCTCATCAATACACATCAATTATTTGCATTGTTGGTGGGGGGGTCACGATGTAACTTTTTTTTTTTTTTCTGTGAGAGACTGGCGGAATGACTTGATTAATGGGAAACGCTAACTTAGCATTAGCTCGTCTACGTTTAGCTAATGAGAAGGGCGGTTAATCAAATGAAAACTACTCGCCCTCCTCATCTTTTCACAATTTGCTAACGTAGCATTAGCTATGTAGAGACTTCATCATGGAAACAAAAAGTTGAAAAATACAGACATTTACTTTCAGTAAATTAACAAAGTTAACATTTTGCTGTGACAGTTACTTCACCCACCTTCTGTGCGTCAGCAGCACCGTGTGCGTGCGTGCGTGCACTTGCGCGGTATGCGAGAAGATGCCGGTAGCAGTGAAAACATGGACTGGAGTTTCATTGGTTCAGGTTTTATCTCAATAAACGAGCGGAACGGATTCAGTAATGAAGCTCTGACACAGCGCTCTGAAAACAGCGCTGAGTGAACAGGCTGATGTATTGATGGGGATCCAAATGAATGATTTTAAAAAGTCATATAATGGTAGTTACACTCATGATTACAATGAAACACTGAAGCAGAGGGAGCTCAGCTCCTGCTGGCTGTACTGACGAGGTGAGGAGGCGGAGCTGAGCCCAGGAGGGCTCCGGCCCAATTTAATCTCTGGTTAGCATTTGACCCGGTGCCACAGTATTATTTTAAGGCTGGGCCCTGTCACCAGTGACTGAAACCCTTTGTTCTTGTGATGACACATGAGAAGCTCATCAGGGAACAGGTGCCACAGGAACAAAACGAAAAGGAGAATACCTTTATGCACCAATGAATGTGACCTTTCACTGCTGCTTTTTTAGTTTAGTTTTATCTTTTTTTCTATTTTGGAGTTTGAACACATTGTTTTATAATTTTAATAATTCATTGTATCTAGATTCCGGTATTACCAGAACGTCTGCACCCTCAGCTACTCCTCTGTGTGGTGGGACTGGCCAAGATGGGAGAGAGAAATCGATTGGATGGCACTCAATGGAATTAATCTGCCGCTGGCTTTTACTGGCCAAGAGGCCCTGTGGCAAGAGGTACAAGAGAACTATGTAGGCTGAAAGTGATGACATTCCTTACAAATAGTAACATAGTTACAAACAGCTCATCAGTGTAGTGCTCTTGTGAAGCTGGATTTAAACTTTTTTTATTTTCTGGAAAGATGTAACAAAAAATGTGCTTCTAAAGTGATTGTGATTAGCAGAAAAGTCAACTTTAGTTAACTTGTTGTGTACCTTTAGGTCTACCGAGCTCTTGGGTTAAACCAGTCAGAGATTGAGGAGTTCTTCTCCGGCCCGGCGTTTCTGGCCTGGAACCGCATGGCGAACATGTTCAAGTTCGGTGGGCCTCTGCCGCAGTCCTGGCATGTGAACCAGCTCTCTCTCCAAGTACTGACACCTCCATGCTTTATTAACAGTCTGTTGTCACTATGTGTAGAATCAGGACATTTCTAACTTTGGCACCACCAAGTGGTTGTATTAATCATTGAGGCTGAAAGTGAATGAATTCATGTTCAAATTTAATTCCTCAATTTCCTGTTGAGGCCTTAAAGTATCCTCTTCACACCACTCAAGTTAAATGTCACTCTTTTGATATTTTTCTGTGTGTGTGTGTGTGTGTGGTGGTGGTGGGGGGGGGAATGAAGTGATACCAAATCATCTCTATATTTGTAATGTTAGTTTATGAATTGACTTTTGTTTTTTTTACAGTTTAAGATCTTAGAGCGAATGAGATCCTTCGGTATGATTCCTGTGCTGCCGGCCTTCTCTGGGAACATTCCCTCAGGAATCCTCAGGTGACTCCTGCTTGTTACTGTCTCAGGCTGCTCTTTGCTGTAGGGGTATGTTTTGTGCTAACGTTAGCCACTGAACAATTGTGTTGCTGCCACAGAGGCTTTGTAACAGTGAGTTTGCTGCTGAACAACGGGCTCAGGGGCTTTATTTAATATTCAGGTCTTTACTGTCATTATGCTAAACGACAAAACAGTGAAACATATCCGTGATGTTTGCAGTGCAGAATATATAACAATAATGATAATAATAATAATAATAATAATAATAATAATAATAATAATAATAATAATAATAATAATAACAATAATAACTATAATAATTATTATTATCATCATCATTATCATCATCATCATAATTATTATTCTTATCATAATAATAATTATTAGTATCATAAAATTATTATTAATAATATAATAACAATATAATAATATTATAATTAATAATAATAATAATAATAATAATAATAATAATAATAATAATAATAATAATAATGATTTATTATTATTAGCATTATTATTAATAATATTATTGTCATAATAATTATTATGATGATGATAATAATAATTATGATGATAATGATAAGGAGATACCAAAGATAACATGGTTTAGCAGCTGTGGAGCGTGGCACATCGTTGTCATCACTTACCATATCAAACTAATGACATCTTACTTGTCATCCTCATGTCAGGAAACATTTTCATTATCTCACAGCTGTCCACCTGGTATATTGGTAAAGGGACATTCTGGCTGCACTTTCTCTGCATTACAAAGATTATTCTTATCATAATAATAATTATTAGTATCATAAAATTATTATTAATAATATAATAACAATATAATAATAATAATAATAATAATAATAATAATAATAATAATAATAATAATAATAATAATAATAATAATGAATCATTATTATTATTATTATTATTAATGATTTATTATTATTAGCATTATTATTATTAATATCATTGTCATAATAATTATTATGATGATAATAATAATTATGATGATAATGATAAGGAGATACCAACGATAACATGGTTTAGCAGCTGTGGAGCGTGGCACATCGTTGTCATCACTTACCATATCAAACTAATGATATCTTACTTGTCATCCTCATGTCAGGAAACATTTTCATTATCTCACAGCTGTCCACCTGGTATATTGGTAAAGGGACATTCTGGCTGCACTTTCTCTGCATTTCCTGTGCTACCAGTTCGCTAATGGGATTAGCTAAATTGATTTTCTACAAATGTGAGAAAGAAATCTTCTAAAATAATTTACCAACCCTAGTTTTAATTAATAATTTTTCTTTTATATCGTCATTGTGATGAGGCAACAAAGCAAAATGCCATGCCAACTGTTAGTCAGATTGAATTGAAAATTAGATTTATTGTTCAGGTGTTTACAGAAGTCCTTTTTTGAGTCAAACCTTTGAATCACTGATGTGTTTCTTTATATTTCTATATTTTAGGTTGTATCCTAAAGCCAATGTAACCAGACTGGGGCCGTGGGCTCAGTTCAACTGCAGCTTCTCATGCTCCTATATCTTAGACCCTCGAGACCCGCTTTTCCTCCAGATCGGCTCCCTCTTTCTGTCTCAGGTGGTGAAGCAGTTTGGTACAGATCACATCTACAACACGGACACCTTCAATGAGATGATTCCACCTTCCTCTGACCCCGGCCTACCTGTCTGCAGTCAGTCGCTCTGTCTTTGCCACAATGACTGCAGGTGAGTGACCATCATCCTGTTCACACTGAGGGGTTTAAACCTGACTGTGTCTGTTTGAATGCAGATATTTTTGGCAACAAATACAATAAATTGCCACAGTTTGATGACCGATGCATGACCTGTACAACTCTCTTACACAGACTGCTCCAAATCCCTGTACTGCTGGTTCCAACAGTGTTCAAGAACTGTTCCCATCTTGTTCCTCATCCATCTCTTTTTTTTTCCCCCAGTTGACCCTCAGGCAATTTGGCTGATGCAAGGCTGGCTGTTCTTCAGTGCTGCCTGGTTCTGGAAGCCAGCCCAGATTCAGGCCCTACTACATGGAGTGCCCCTTGGACGAATGATCGTGCTGGACCTGTTTGCTGAGACTGAGCCAATTTTCTCCTACACCGAGTCTTTCTATGGACAGCCTTTCATCTGGTGCATGTTGCAGAATTTTGGGGGTAACAGTGGATTGTTTGGCTCAGTGGAGAGCATCAATTCGGGGCCTTTCAATGCCTTACATTTCCCAAACTCCACTCTGGTGGGCATAGGCATGACACCCGAGGGAATTGAGCAGAATCCTGTGATGTTCGAATTGATGAGCGAGCTGGCCTGGCGCAAGGAGCCGGTCAACTTGTCCAAGTGGGCGTCGCTGTATGCAGCACGACGCTACGGTAGCACACAAGAGAATCTGACTGCTGCATGGAAGCTCCTGTTTGCCAGCGTCTACAACTGCACAATACCACATTACCGAAACCACAACCACAGCCCGCTGGTGCGCCGGCCTTCCTTTCACATGAATACTGACAGGTGGTATGACCTAGCTGACTTGTACAAAGCCTGGAAACTGATTATTGAGGCTGCTCCGTCTCTCATGTCCAAAGAGACTTTCCGGTACGATCTTGTGGATGTGACTCGGCAGGTCCTACAAGTCCTGACGACATCCTTCTACCAGGATATCACAGACGCCTTCCACAAACAAAAACTGCCAGAGCTGCTGACTGCAGGTGGGGTTCTGCTGTATGACCTCTTGCCTGAGCTCAATCGTTTGCTTAATAGTGACCGTAACTTCCTGCTGGGGACATGGCTGGAGCGGGCCCGATCATTAGCCCTAGATGAGAAGGAGGCACAGCTCTATGATATGAACGCCAGAAACCAGCTTACACTGTGGGGTCCCAGTGGTGAGATCCTGGACTACGCCAGCAAAGAGTGGGGAGGCCTCATGGAGGACTACTACGCCCAGCGGTGGGGCCTGTTTGTCCACACCCTGGTAGAATGTCTGGACAGCGGACGACCATTCAAGCAGGACTCCTTCAACCAGGCAGTTTTCCAGGTAGAAAAGGGATTCATTTACAACAGCCGAAGATACCCAACCAAGCCTCAGGGTGACACGTACGAGATCGCCCGCAGGATCTTCCTCAAGTACTACCCACAGGCCTTAAAGAGACTATAGTGAACAGGGACTACACGATGGAATAACTTACAGCGAGAAGAATGTCTTCCTTCACCTCCAGTTTTCCACAGCTGTCCCCAAACATTTTGATGTACAAAATCAACAGCCTGAATTAATAGGAACTATCTGTTTTGAACATGTAGGAAAATCAGCAGTGGATAGTTGTGCATATTTTAAGGTTAGGAAAAGGGATTTTCACTTTATATTCAAATGGATCAATTACCCAATCATGCCTTTTTAAATTGTCAAAAGACAGAAGGTTAAGACATGTTGATGACAGACAGAAGACTGTGTGAAGGTGTTCTTGTGTAGAATGTAATACATGCATCTCTTGATGCTGTTTTCAACTGATCTGGATGAAATTGTTTAACATTTTTAGAGATTGGCAGAGTCACATTCCCAGAGTTATATGAGGAGATTAATCTGAATCTTGTGTCTGCTTGTATGGAGCTGGTTAGCCTAGTTTAGCATAATGAGTGGAGGCAGGTCACCACAGCTGGCCTGACTCTGTCCACAGTAAAAAACAGAGCTGAAGCTGTGTGACTTGTGTGTTGTTTGTTTTATCCTGTGTACCAACAGAAATGTACAAATGACTGTT
>NC_044206.1:2707047-2809547 GCF_900880675.1 Sparus aurata
TTGAACAGCGACAGCTGCAGACGGAGGAGACAGAGCAGTCTGTGAGAGGAGCAGGGAGCAGGAAGGTGGGGGCTAGAGGAGGACGGAGGGCTTCTGTCCTCCATGGGAGGGATCTCCTTCCTTTAGGCGCGTTCAAGTTGACCTCCTGCTGCCTGATCACATCAGCGAGATCTGCTGGTGACAGCAGGGGCGGGGCTACAAACGCTGCTATGAAGTCGGACACTCTCTCTTCCCGTAGACGTGACGTGACCTGGCTGAGCTTGCGGTGTTTGCCTTCTTCGTCGGCGAAGAAGTGGAGGAAATTGAAATTCCATTAATGTTTGATTACAATCAACAACGACTGCGATCAGTTTTCTGACCTGATGCTATGGGAACTTTGCTGGCCTTTTTCTCATATTAATCTCCTTCAGAAATTATTCAATCTGAGATGTTCAAAATATTAGTCAACCAAAACATTTGGGCTGAGGGAACAGAGCAGTGGAACTGCTGCTGTGTTGCATGCAGACGACCGGAGATCAAGACCCGTGTCAAGCCTGTCTTTTTGCAGAGGATGTGTTCATCTGATTACTTTATATATATATATATATATATATATATATATATATATATATATATATATATACAGTTCATATTTAGAGACAACAGAATGTGACAGCTTTGTCACAATAACAACTTCAAATTTGGATACTTTGTAATTACTTCACTTCAAACGGTCACACAGTGGATTATCAAGAGTAGATGAAGAGCCTAAATGTTGTCTTACTGTAAATGATCATGTTCTGTTTTCCTTGTAATGTCACCATTAAATACATTTGAACTTTGTCTATCTGGTACATTATAGTAAGTCTTGCACAATAACAATACAATTACAACAGTTATTCATTATTATGATGACAACTGTGCTTAGATGCATCATGATTATATCATAGCTGAGGGGAATTTGCTGACTACATTTAACAAATAAGCATAACTATAGACACATAAGATGAAGCATTTTCTCATAGCAACATCACAATGAATGAAATACATTTCAGTGAATGAATGAAATACAATAATCAGAACAAATGACTGAATCAGATGCCTTGTCCCGCTGCACCATCTCATCACACACAGAATAGCTCAGGATAATTCTTTGTATTGTTAATGTGACGGGAACAGAAAGGGTTAATTAATAAGAGTGGATAATACAGATAACACTGGACACAGCAGTTAACCACTTCTCCATCATCACCACAAGCTGACAGAACTGAGCAGTTTATTGACGACATCTTTCAGGGTTGTTGTGTTACATGAAGGATTTTATAGGTTTATTCATGGTGACTGTCCCATAGGTGCGGCCACACGGCTGCTACTGATCTGAAAGTATTTGATATTTGAGTAGAAAAGAGGTGCTTATGGATATGGAAATTCATCGAAACACACGTCATATACGTCAGCGTAGATGAGAGCCAATTAGGGCAAAGTCCTGACGTCATGAAGGTGGGTCTGGGGTCGCGCAGTACCTGGAGAGCAACTGCGCGAATGCTCTGCAGCAGCCTCGCTCCCGCGATAACTTAAGGTCATGTGACGTCAGATGCGGAGCAGAAACCACTCCCATCCAGGTCATCGTGGACATATTTTAACCAGCATGCATCATGATTTATGCAGCGCTGCGCAGCGCTGCGCAGCACTGCGTGATCTTGAACTCGCCTAAAGACTCAATGCATTCAGGATTTTTTCATGCTGATCTATGATTGGCTAAGACACGTAAAATGACGCGCTAAGGGAGGACGTCCTCCCTTACCAATCAGCAACAAGAATACAAGATTAACAGCAGGTTGGTCCAATAACAATTCCCAAATTTCATTCTCACGTTTATACAGCCGTAAACAAAAAATACTTCTATGTACCGTATTGACCCGAATATAGTACGAGTTTGTTTTTTTTGTTTTTTCGATTAAAATTATGTGAAAAAGTGGGGTCGTCTTATAATCGGGGTCTAACCGTTGACACATGCTGATAGTTGTCTGGGTCGCTACACGACCGCAACGGCAGAGGGCGCCAGCTTATTGTAGAGACGTCACTGACACTATGGCTGCGGTTATCTGTCAATCACAGCGGAGAAGAAGTGACAGGAGATGAAAAATGGAGAGACGCGGTGATTTTACGGAGCAAAGTGAATCAAGTGTGGCAAGTTCACAGACATCTGAGGCGGAGCTATGATGCTGATTTGAAGATAATGAGATCAATGCAGCGGAGGTGCCAAACAACTGTCAGCCAGCCAAGAAATATGGAGTTACGGAGTGTAACATCCGAAGATGGCGGGTCCAAAAAGATCGTCTGAAAACGCTAACAGTAAGAGAAAAGCTTATCGTGGTCCTCTAAGCGGCCGCTTCCAAGAGATTGACAGGAAGGTGTGTGAGTTTGTCACTGAGAAACAAATTTTGGATATCAGAGTCTTTTTCTGAAGATTAGTCTTGAAAAGAGGGGTCGTCTTATTATCAGGGTCGTCCTATATTCGGGTCAATATGGTATTTTACAGCTTTCACTGCCCGCCATGCTCGGACAAGAAATATGGAGTTTTCAGCGACATTGGAATCGGTTTCAAAGGAAATATAAGCAAATTTCTGATAGAAAAAAAACTGTTGAAATCAGAGCGAAGCAGTCAGAAAAATAATTCATAGTTTTCGTTTCGTTCGTCCTGCTGGAGGACATAACGTTAGCGGCACGACCGGGCGATTGTGATGAGTGATGTGTGTGATGTCCTGTGCTGTCCTGAAGTATGTACATTGATTGCTGTGGTAGCACAGTGAGTAGAGCAGGTGACTGCGGATCAAATTCCGGAAGGGGTATACAGTGGTATTTTTTTTGTCTTGTATATTAGCCATTTAATAAAATGTTTTTTTTTTAAAGAATTCTTATAAGTCATTGTTTTATTGCTTAGTTTTCATTAAATATAAGAATGTAGGGATAAGTAGTTGACTTGTATAAAATAACATGACATCGTGGACTGGTTTTCCTCCTGTCCTCCTCAATTTTTTCAGTCACCAGCCGCCACTGATATATATATATATTAGAGATGCACCGATCAGGATTTTTGGGGCCGATCACCGATCACCAAAAGAAGTATCTGCCGATCCCGATATTGCCGATCACCGATCACAGCGTCAAATTAATACATTCTTCTATATTGTTGTCTTGTGTAACTTTCATATATTTAATTAATGATTCTTCTTACACAACATTGACATTGTATTATTAAGTATAAAAATTAGGAGATGAGAAAGTATCATGAATTGACCACAGTCTTATTGCAGGCTGAGGCAATGTGCAATATTTCACACTCTAGAGACTCTCTTAGAGACAACTTGGACTCAGCTTACATAGAGTAACTGTAGATTACTAGTGGGAATGCATGCAGTCAGGGATGGGAATTTTGTCATTTTAGGGGCAAGTCCATTTGGCCTTCACTTTTGTTTTCAGGGACACCAAGGCCACATGACAGGGCACAAAGGCCACAGAGTAAAATGTGTTGATTTACCTTTCAGACTGATACCATAACATCCTAATTTATAATAAGACATGGATTATGTATTAACACGTTTTCTAATACCAAAATCAAGTTAAAGTTACATTAGAAAGTAGTTTTTGTTAAGTAGGGTTAGAGTGAGGTGATTTTTGTGACACCACACTGAATATTAGTGTTATTGAATATTTCTCCCAATAGAAATTCCCCAAAATTATGGCAAAGCACATTTTTTCCAAACAAAAAATTGTAGAATAACCAGCAGGAGACCACTGATGTGTGGAGTGATTTTGGTGACACTACACTCTGAATAATACTGAAGTTATTGAATATTTTTTGTAGTTTCTCTTTTCGGTGTTGCACTTTGTAGACGGTCCCTGCGCCCTCGTCTCACAGCCGGCTGATCATACAGACCAGAGTTAATGTCCAGACGCTCGTTTAGATGAAAATACGGTTGTAGCTCGTTGTTTACCTTACTACGGTAGGAAAGAGCCGTCGTTTGTGTTTTAACAAGGTTTCACTTATGAGTTATTGATCCGGGAAGTTCGAATCTGTGAATATATTTCCAACTTTACCGGACTAAATCCTACCACATACGTCAGTTACGTATCATGTCAAAACCGGCTGCGCTCGCTTTCGCACCTGTGCTGTAAGTTTCGTACTTCTGTTTTGAGACGCTGCTGCTGTGTGAGAGGCTTTCACGTGAGATCATCGTGATGATGAGACTCCACCTGCGCGAACCGCGGACTCACTGAAGTTACTGTGAGTGACTACTGTGCACTCAGGTGGCTGTAATTAAAGGCAAGCCCGCTACGCTGACCGGGCCAGGGGCACAGAGGCCACTGTGGCCGTACGATGAGTTTTTTTTCACGCTGCATCAAGGCCAAAGTGCGGGGCAACAGCGGCCATGGCCGCCGTGAAATTCCCACCCTGCATGCAGTCAGTGCACTGTCTCTATATTGAAACGTCATCTGATCGGCCTGATTTGATCTATTTTGAGAACTCCGATCAAAACCGATAGGGGCATTATTGCGATCGGTTGCCGATCGATCGGTGCATCTCTAATATATATATATATATATATATATATATATATATATATATATACATACACATATATACACATATACATACACATTTATACATATACATACTTACATACGTGTACACACACACACACATATATATTAACTAAAAGTAAAAAAACTGAAAAGAACTTTTTACTAAAATACTTTATTTTATTTCAATCATTTACAGTTTTCATTGAGTCCCTGTGTTTTATACCCCAGTGAGCGATGTACAACCACAACATATCGGTAAAAAAATGTTCTTGCACACTGATGCTAACATTGTGTTTGTATATTTAAGATTTTTTTCATTTTAAATGTTTCAAAGTATATGTTAACCAATTTTTTAGTGTAGGCTGTTGATGCTCTGTTCCTCTGTGTCTACGCCCCCTGGTGGCAAGGAGGCCTTACTGGTGTGCCTGTGCATACAGCCTTCACAGATTATTACATTCACTGTGAAAGTTGAGCATTACGCCAATGCCACAGTCCAGGGTCCATTGTGAACATTTGTCTGCTTTTGTTATAAAATAATTGCATTGTAATTCAGACTCTTTAGTTATTTATTTCTCAACTCTGTGCATTTTGAAATGACTGTGAGACAATAAAAGGCTGATATAATGTGAAATTGAGACCAATGGCTGTGTGGAAAGTGTCCACAAAAACATAATCAGCAATCCTGAAAACAATGCTCCGCTTCAGTTGATTGACTTTAATGTTAAGCAAAGAAAATCATTTATATAAAGCAAAAATGCTTGCACTTGAAATCTTTTCAACATGCAGTATAACTAAAAGATCATAGTGGGTGTAGTATTGGTAAATCTGCCCACCTCGGTAAAAATACATCAATCCATATGTCTCAGTAACACTGACTAATTCTATGATCGTTACACTGGCTGGAGAAAATTAAAGTGAAAAGTTCCACGAAAGAGTCAGCTCATTAAACCTATTCCACTGACAATGCCCAGTTCACAAATGCATGATATGGTTTTTCTGTTAGCTGTGACACAACAGGCTAGAAACACAGCGGCCGAAATGATCAATAATCAATATTGAAAACACAGAGATGACATTGAGACATCAACAGAAAATAAGGCAGTTATTAAACTAAAATCAGTTCTCTCACCCTTGTAAACATCCTTTGAAAGACTCCTACACTTTCACTTTGATAATTTCCAACAAATTATCAAATTTATTAAAAAGCCCCAATTTTAGAGAAAATATCGTATTCAAATAAGTCTCGGAGTCTTTTGGTTCAGATTAAAATCTTAAAACATCTAATTGAGCTAATTTACAAAAGATTAGGATTTCCATATTTTTCTTTATATTACAAGCAACATAGACTGAAGAAGCCTGTGCATATTATTGATGGTTTGTGAGACTGAACGTGGCATATTATAGTAGCTCCAATGTCAGTGTAGAAAGCAAAGAGTGGAGTCAGTAGACCTGTACAGAGTGGCACAAAAACAGCTGATCATTTAAGGATGATAAAGTTAAAATGATTTACAGCAAATGATTGAGTTACCAAATCACTGAAATGTCTGACAGAGAGTGTGACAGAGTATTTCATTAGCTGTCATCAATGGAGAGTAGGGTCAGACTAATACATAGGACTGCCTGCAGATAACATTGAGGTAAGGATCTGAATCTACTTAAGTTTTGCATATTACCAAACATTTTTTGATTTTTTAAATTCCCCTGCATGGACTGAAACAAGTTGGCGCATTGATTTGAAATAAATCAAGTTACTAAAAAACAGACAGTGAACCTGCCCTTCCCTCGGTCCATCTCTGGGTGACAGGCCTCCATACTTAAAAATCTGTCCAGGGTTGTTTCACCAGGTAGTCTTTCCTGGTTGTAGCTGAGATATCAAATTCAGGATAAAAATCTCAATAAATATTTGCACAACTAAACTGAATTTGAGATTTAAGGTTAATTCTAGGAGAGAGGTTAGCAGTTCGAAAAAAAAAACAACTTTCCAGAGCGATCAGTCACATCATGTGGCAGTCTGCCAGAGAAGGCCATGAGAAATGTGATTTTTTTTTCTATTTTCATCAAACTCAAATCATTTTCTGGAAGAGGAGATAATAAAGTCATGATTGAAATAAAACACTTCTCAACGTACAAATGATTTGTAGCAACCAAGGCTGCTTTGGGCCTCCATAAGTCCATCACAGCTAGATGAATATTACTGGTTTCAATGGAAAGCTTTGGTCTAAATACATTTTCACTACACCTTTGACATGCATGACATGAAACTATTAGAATCATCCAATGTATACAGATTATCAGCAGCATCAGTTATTAGACTAACCCAACCCATATTAGCCAGCCCAACCAGATATCACTTACACAAACAAAGTAAAAACAAGCAAAAGTTAACCAGTTAGGATGTTGTCTCCAGCTGAGAATAGTGTCAAAGGGATTCCAGTACTCCAGACATATACCAACCCCCCAACAAAGATCAAAAAAGAAAAAGAAAAAAATAATTACATATAACCATTCAGTCTTTCTTTAGCATTCGTCAGCCAACACCTATTAAAGCAGCATCTTCAAAGATCCTCTTACTACAATTGTAAAATCCTTTCGGCAGTCATATCGCTTCTGTCAAATAAAACAAAGCAAAACATCTTTGAATAAACCACTACAATCCTCTCTCCAAAATTTGGGGGCATATTTTCCTATTCTTTCCCAGTTATCAATCAATTAATTAAAATAAAATAACTTAAAGTCATAGAGTAACTCTTGGTTAAAGGGACAGTTCAGGTTGTATGAGGTACTCATTCATAGTCAGTGTATTACCTACAGTAGATGGTCGGCAGGCCCATTTTTGGGGGAAGCAGCAGAGTTCCAGCAGGAAAGCTAACCTCTGCTGTGGACAGCTGCAGCAGATTTTAATTTAGCCAACTAAAGAACAAGCCAATGTGAAAAAAATAGCCACATCTGATTAAGTGCACAATATATTTAGAATGGTGTCACAGCTTTACTTGCCATCAGCTAGCCCTTTATAACGTGAAAGTGAAGCTGTTGGATCCTTCTTGGCTTTCTCCATAGTGACACAGTTACAGACAAACTCAAAACACAGGAGTTCCTGGGCTACTGCTGCCACAATCGGTTCATTTTTTGTGTTACTGTTTTAAAGGGTTAGTTCAGATTCACCAAAGTCACATAATAACTCAAACCAACAAACCAATTAAGGCAGGACTAGATCAGCAACTCCTGTGTACTGCAACGTTACATTACTGTTTCTTGTCAAAGGAATTGTTCAGCTTTGGAAAGAACAATATAACAGCTTCAGTCTCCCATCGTAAGGACACTGTGCTGCTTATCCTGTCAATGTCAGTACATCGTTAAGCCTGCTACACATTACCCCTGCCAAGCTGGAGGCATGTTGACCACCATCTACTAAAGGTAACTCAATTACTATGGAAAAGTAACTTATAAAACACCACTTTAAAAAATCTGAACTAACCTTTTACTGCTAGTGAAAGGGCACTGAAGTCCAACCCGTTAATGAGCACTTTTGATATACTTTTCGATAAGGAGTACAAATTGGGAGTACACGGTATGACAGCAATATAATATCAATATAATCCTGTTCCTAAAACTAGGGCAGAGGCGAGCGACACCAAATAACCAGAATTAACACACCAAAAAAGCAAAGGCTTCAGAAAGGGAAATGATTTAGCTGTCCAACATATACAACAATTAAAACTGCTATTGGAATAGACAACACAACATGTAAGGTCATTAGGTTAAGCAGTGAAAAACATGGCTCAAAGATCAACACTGATGAGATAAGGTCAATCATGAGATAAGATAAACATTTAGTAAGACTACATAAAACAACAGTTTGGAACTGAATAACCAGACAGCATGAGGATCACTTTGCTGAGAGGATAGTAGTAGTAATATTAAGTATTTTTCCATACAGTAAATTTACCTGAGTTAGATACCTGTAGAGAGTGGTTCAAACAAAAACTCAAAACAACGACCCGACTTAAAACTCAACATTCTGCTGACTTGTTTACACAATTCTCACAAAAAAAACAGCAAATCTGTCAGCGGCCATTAAGAATCCTAATTGAATGTTCTGTTGTTGGTTTCACTGGTTTAATGGAGAAGAATGAAAGGACTTCTGTTTCCCAGCCCTGGTTTGTTTGTAATTTGACACTGTACTGTAAACGTGAATGGGACTGAATCCATTTAACCACTGTGGACGCGCTTTAACTAGATGTCCGGGATGTGGAAAGAAACATGTTTTGAGTGCTGTAGCACGGTGAACTTTAATTGTGCTATGTCTAACAGCTCAGGTTTAGATAGTTTAGGTAGTTTTCTAGGCAGACTGCATAGTATGATAGTACACCATACCTTAACCGAAAAACATATGAAAGTCTCTTTTATTGATCCACTTTGAATTCACCTAAATTGAAAAGTCGACATTACTTTCAAACCTGTGGACTGGCCCGAAAACTGATCCGGTGGCATCATCACAAAAATCAAGGATTTTCCATGCCTCAGAACATTCCTGTGGATCCTGAGGACCCAGCTGTGATCAAAGTGCTGTTCATTTACATCCCAACAGCTGCTTTCGGCTAATCTAATGAATTGCATAGCTGAAAAATCGACGTAAAATTCAAGGATATAAAATAGTTCCGCTTACTGATGTCGAATTCAACCAGAGGTATCAAAGGGCCAGCTATGACAGTATAGTGGTAAATCACTGGTGGTCAATATACATTGAGAGCACAACCTAACTTGAGGTGTACCGAAGTACAATTTTAAAAGAAACTCGGCAGCTAATTTTAGCGGGCATGGTATAAAAATATGTTTTTGTATTTTTTATGAATACATTTCAAATAGACTAAAGATGAAGCGACATTGTAGAGCCTGTCTGAGCATCAGTAAATGCAGCTGAAGATGTTGCCTTTAAGTACAGGGTCGTAATGCCTTCATGGATTAATTAGTGCATGTAGTGCTGCTGATCATAGGGATAACACAGCGGTCAACCTCTACCTCCACTTTATATACACACACCCACACACGCACACACGCACACGCACACACACAGACCACCACTATAAGGTGAGATGATGATGATGACAATGATGCTTCTGTTACGTCCTTGATTGTTCCCTCTCTTTTCTGAAGGTTTCTATGTTCTGAGCAGAATGGGGGGTCGACAGGGGTGAGACAGTGGTTCACCACATGGGTCAGGAGGTAAGGAGAAGATCTAGAGGAGTAGAGCTCTAGACGGCCTCACAGAGGATCTGCTCCAGCACCATCAGCAGGTGTTTGAGGCCGTAAATGTAGCCATGATCGTGACCCTCGCTCGGGAATACGTGGGCAAAGTCAATCATCCTGACCTCCACCTCTGAGTCTCCTCCATTCGTCTCTGTTGCATTGCCTCGTATTTTCGGCTTCTCCTCCTCTCTCCTTTGCCTCCTGCCACTGTCCTCCCTCTCTCCATCCTCATCCTGCCTTTCCAGTTGTGATTTGTTTCCATTTACATTTGGTGGTGGTTGGGATTCTCCGTTCCTTTTCCATGCCGAGTTGTCTTCTTCACACAGTGCTGAGATGTTATCCCCAGAATCCGAGCTCACTGTCATCTCCACAGCATCACCATCTCCACTTTTGCCATGGAGATGACCTCTGGCACAGTGGTGTTGGCCACCTTTTGTATGGTTGGTGTATATGGTGGCTAGGCTGTAGTCCCAGGGCACAGAAACCTGAATGTTGTTGTTGTTGTACTCAGCAACTTTCTCTTTCTGCCCCATACCTTCCTGTCTAACCTTTCCCTCCTCAACCTTACTGCTGTCACCAGCTGATGACAATGCAGCAGTTTTCCCCTCAGTCGGGCTGACTGAAGGGTTGCTGAAAGGCGAAGAAATGGAGGATGAGGTTAAAGAAGAGGAAAGACCCTCATACACGAAGAGAAGGGAGCTGGCATAGAAGTTCAGCTGGTGCTGGGACTGAAACCAGCGGAGAATGCGTTGCACTCGGCAGATGCTAGCTGAAATGGCATCCTTTCTTAGACTCACACCATTATGGAAGAACTTAGCCAAGCCTGAAGGACAGAAGAGGAGAGGAGAGTTTTAAATCCTTGTGACTAACTGGCTGTTCCTCTCTCTGCATACATGTTATTGTATATCTGACTGGAGTTATTCTGAAAGTAGAAGTCTCTTGTTAAATGTGGGTAAACCTGTGGTAAAAACACAACACACACATACCATCTTTAATGGTGTCGTTCACCAGTCCCCTCCCATAGTGCTGGTCATACGAGTCAAACGTGTCACTGCACACCTTATACACCTGAAACAGAAGAAAATACATCATGTTAAGAGCATGTTTGCAGCTCTTGACACTTTGTCCTAAATGCATGATCAAACAAGTGGACCTTTTTTCTATTGGAGTGTCCTTACTGGCTGCAAGCGGTATTCCTGTTACTTGCAATGAAAGTGTGGCATGGACAAGGAACAGTTAAATCATTAAGTTGTAAGTTCAGATACATTTGTTATCTGAACAATATTGTCTACTTTTAGCACAGAAAACGTATATAAAAAGGTTCCAGCTGGCTAGAGTGGGACTGCCGGGAAACTGAAAGTTTCCATTAAGACAACACACCATCCTCTGCGTGAACTATACATCATATTCTAGGAGAAACTTCTGATTATCACAGTACAACATGTGTTTTCTGTTTAAATAGTACAAGGGTAGAAAGAAAGGCTATCTTAACCTCTCCAGTAAAACATGGGTGAGTTTGTTAAGACTCTGATCTGATCTCCAGTGCACAGCTGACAGGTACATGTTTTATTTCCATATTTAATGAATGCAGTGAGGAGAGTGAGCGTGCGACATCATACACTCACATGTAGTTAGGACACAGTGTAGTTCACTAATCAACCGTCATACATATGTGTCATATAAGTCAAATTTATAAACAAGACATGCAAACCCATGCTGAAGAAAAGTAGTTCTGTGCTTGTATTGCTGTGAAAGTCTTATTCTATTTTTCATTTAGATCTGTGAAATGTCCAAACCCTTACAGAACAGTGGCAACAGATGTCCAGCCTGACCAGGAATAACTATGACTTCAGTGAGGGCTCTCCCTCTCTGATTAAGCAGACTCCTCTAAAACCGCTGTCAAACTGTACAAAAAAACTCATTAACATCTCATTTTTGTCTTTCATGTGAAGAGATACAGTCGGCGTTCACTCCCACAAAAAATGACTCGGCAGTAGTCAAGGGTGTTCATCAGCGTCAGCTCTGATCAGCTGTGACGAAAACACAACAACTGGGGGCACAGAGTTAAAGGAGAGAGTAAAGTCAAAGATATGTCAAAAGTGACCAACAATGACAATGACCATGTAAGTGGCTTCCTGTCACTTCACGAAGCCTTGCCAGCGGCTTGAAGTAGTAAGATGTCTCACTCCTTAGCTAATTCCATCATCAGCTCTGGTAAAATATTTGTGTCTATATTTCTGATGACACTTTAAAAAACAAGACGTAGGATGTAGTCAAACAAGGATGTAGTCTGATGAGGTTTATGAGCTGCTTCCTTGGACTGTTCCTTGTATTTCTGGCACATTCATGACACCATACGTTACATGCAAGAAAAAAAAAGCAAACTCACCTAACTTTGGTGTAAACGTGGTAAAATAGTGCACAGCCAAACTCACACCAGCCTTCATAATATAAAACTGGCCAGCTATGACTGCAGATCAAACCCTTAAAACTATGATAAGCCTGCTGTATGCTGAGCTGCATCATGACACAAGCTCAGTGCACAAGACCTGCAGAAGTACTACTGACAAATAATAAATCCCGGCCATACGCAAACTCATTGTTGAAATACAAATGGCCGACTTAAACATGCAGATTATTGAAAATGATCTGTTGATGTAGTTATCATAATTATATTTCATATCATATATAATTTCAATGTTAAAATACATAACTTAATAAAACGTAGTTTTAGGAAAACCATATCAATCATGAGACCTACGCCGATTTATCTATTGTCCCGGGCCTGAAGATCTACCTCATAGAACTTAAATCACATGATAAGGAATCTGTCAATCATACTGGTGTTCATTTTGCTTTTTTTTTTCAAAATACGAGTTGTGACTGTTACTCAAGAAAACTTCAATCCAGGACTAACAAATCAATCCCTAAACTGTTTCAAAGAACCAAATTAGCTGGATGAGAATGGGTCTTGGGAAACAGTATCTTTTTAGCTTTTTAGCCAAACAACAGTGCATTAGGCTCAATTAATGGAGCCACAACTGAAGAACAGGCCAAGGGCCCAAGTCCCTACTGTGTCCTTGAGCACCTGTGCTAAATTAGAGGGCTTCATAGTGTTACCAGGAAGATCTTCTTCTCAGCACGTAGCCACCCATTTTTATCTTTTCCTTTCAATCTAGCGCTTTGCCCCCCACCATCATTCTTCCATCAGGAAGATCATTACCTCTAATTATTCTCTTCTACATCTAAACAAACACACAGAGATAAGAATAGGAATTTTCCCAGCTCGGTGCCAGGCACATTCTGTTCTTAACTCCCTGTTCTAGAAGAAAAAGAGTCCAATTACTGATTTCTTGGTGTTTTTCAACTGTCTAAATTACAGCTAAATAAATTAGACCCGTACTATACTGGCAACATAATCCACTTCAAACATGTTGTGGGGCTTCAGGTGTTGTGGGTCTTTGTCCTGCTGAAGATGGACTGGGGGTTTCCTCAGAGCTTTGTCCTACCTTGGGGCTAGGGGCACTTGGGGCTCCTGGCTGTCATGGGTATTTCTCTACAGTTGCCGGGCCTGGGTTATATCGGACATTTGTGGGGACGC
The DNA here is from genome assembly GCF_900880675.1 of Sparus aurata. Classification (NCBI taxonomy): domain Eukaryota; kingdom Metazoa; phylum Chordata; class Actinopteri; order Spariformes; family Sparidae; genus Sparus; species Sparus aurata. The sequence continues at coordinate 2,720,462 of NC_044206.1, forward strand.
TTGGTAATTGGGGGCAGGCAGCAGTTCTGTGGTAACGAGGGGATCTCACTGGGGCACTGCAGTTCATGCTGGGGTGGGATGGGTTGTTGGGCTTTGTGCAGACTTGTTGGGTCTGTGCCTGCTAGGGAGCATGATGATGATGGAGTGGGAGGGAGACAGGTCAAGTGCTGCGATATCCAGAGCTCAGTGCGCACTCATTCAGGGAATCAGCATCTCACTCCGATTGTTGGGCCAGTGATCCTCTGTGGTGGAGGGTGGTGTTGAGCTCAGCACAGGTGCTGTATGGGGTTATTCTGGCTGGTGGACTCAAGACTTTTTTAATTTTAGTTTTTATAAAGTATTGATGACAGTGTTTTGTCCCTCTATTGTATAAATGTATTTTTTGTATAATATGTGCGTATCAAGACAGCACTTCCTCAGTTCCTGAGTTCCTTACACCTTGCTTGCTGTGCATGTATGTACATGTGGGTGGGAGGTATGTTTATTTCTCTCATTGTGTCAAGCACTTTGTGTTACTTTGATATATGAAAAGTGTTATACAAATGAAGTTTGATTGATTGATTATACAACAAATATTCTATATTATATGGTAAATGTTTACAGTATAGTACTGTGTAAGTACACGTTTGAGATATCACTCATTTTTAAATACTTATTTTAAAATTTTTATATTATATATACTTTATATTTTTAAAATCTCTTTGGTCCCCCTGGTCATCAGACTGTACAACAACTCTCAGTTACGCAGTGGGAAACAAACATTCAACCACACATCTCTCTTCATAGAGACAGCTTTCTGCACTTGAACACTTTAATGCCAATTCACATTAACAAGTTTTACACCAACCCTTGTTTCAATCTGTCATCTATATTTAATAGAGACAGCTTTTGCTTCTTAAAACTTTATTCTCAATTTTACTTGGATCAGTTTTGTATGGACTCATTTTTAATTTTGTTTCAACCCGTTTCATTTTGCACAACCTACATTCAGGCACTGCAGTTTTTTAGTAATTACAGTATTTCTGTATTTTTTTGCAAATGAATCTAATTTAAAATTCATCTGGCTGGTCTACTTTTCAGTTTTTTAAGTTTTTTTTACAGTTTTAACTTGACTTTGGGTTGGGGTCTGTAAGTTGTTAGATGTGACAAATGTTTTATGTCCTGTTGTTGTAACGTGTACACTGCTACTGGATGTCTAAATTTTCCATGGGATTAATAGAGTATCTATTTCTCTATCTAACTAAAGCCATAACACAATTTACTACTGAACATCATCATTGAACTACCTTTAAATAGGTTGGCAGACACAGAGGCAGAACAGCTGTGGTTGAGGCTATCAGCTGTTCTTGTTAAAGCAAAAGCACCCCCCTCCATCCTCACTTCTGAGGAGAGGAAGGCCCCGGCATCGCTCATCACATCAAGACTGGATCATCACCATTTTGCCAGCAGACAAAGAAGATACACTGTACAACATTTAAAATTTGGTGCTGTCACATGAAATGTGTCTTATCATCATGATGAAAATATGACCACAGTTTCTCAGTGAGTCTGTCTGTGGTGCTAAGCAGGTAGTGCAGTGAGTTGAGACGGAATCAAACAGTCATGTTCTCAGCTGTGAGGGGCTCAAAAGATCTGCTGAGCTATGAGTAGGTTTGTTACTAAGAGCAATACCTTTCACATTATAAATAATCATTTGATTCACCCTTTTCAGTTTACCTTCATGCAGGAAAATGTTAATGCCTCGTCACTTCTCAGCCTATGGTACTGTAGCACCGATCAAACACTAAGTTCACCTCCACGAGTCATTACAGGGATCACATGAGCCATTTATGACCAGTTTACAAAAGGTGGAGACATGCAGCCATAAAGGTTATGTAATCAGTGATCATTTACACAAAGGATAGAACAACACTATCAGGTATTTCAGGACAAACCCTCGTTCCAGGTGCCATTTTTCACTGTATACAAAGACAAGTAGTAAGAAATATTTTCCTTAGTTCCTCAAAAGACAGCTCCTGGACTGAATCACATCCTCCCTCTCCCATATCTTCACACACTTCTCACACTGAAGAGAGTCCTGCCCTTTCTGTCCTGTCTCCATAAGGTTATCTATCTATAAATACAAGGAAACTCTGTCTGTCTGTGTGTGTGTGTGTGTGTGTGTATGTGTCTGTTGGTCAAATATCTCTGCGGATCAGGATCAGACTGACCTGAGACTTTCAACATGGCTGCTGCGTGGTTCAGTGGTGTGCATCTAAGCATTTGTTTGGACTGCAATGATACCATGAATAAATTATTTCATAAATGCTCTACAAATTCCGCCGAGCGTTGTCCACCAGAGCAACCACAGTCACGTGCGCACCAGAGCCAATCACTGCACACCGTGGCCACGTGCGCACCAGAGCCAATCACTGCAGAGCTCAAGCCCACGACATACCTGAAGAAACATGCGGATTCATACCTGCAGCGGCGCGAGCTGGACCGGGATTTTGCCGGCGGTTCGGTCCGTTCTGTTCTGTTCTGTGCATCTAAACTGACTGTTGTGGATTAATGAGAATAAATGAGTCCGGACCGAGTCTGTTCGGGTCTGAGGAGATCCGGAGACGCGCGGACAACAAAGTGGAATCGGAATCTGTGGATGTTCATGTGTAGCTAGCTAGCTGCTAGCCGCTAGCTACACGGCCCACCTCCCGAGGCAACGGACCGGACGCATCGGCATGTCCAAAACCGGACCTAGGGTAAATAATGTCCGCCACGCTTTTTCGCGAACATTGCCGTCACGTTTGCTTTGTGTCTGGTGCAAGAAGAAACGGTAAAAACGGGCTTTTGTCACGAAAGTGTCAAAGCAGCAAGTTTGGTTGTTGAGGAACAGGAAGTTGTGGGAGGGACCTAGGCGGATGATTGACATGCAACGACGGTCGGTGTGTAGACAGCGATATTGAGAGTTGCGAGATTTGTGACATTTAGCGTGTTTGGAGTGTGTAGTTAGTGTGTTATGTAGTGTTTGGTGTAGTATGTTTAGTGAGTAGTGGAGTCGGTTTTTGTTTAATGAGTCAGAATAATGAGGAGAAGCTGAATGTGGAGCAGGCAGTCCAGCTATTTATTCAGCTGGAAGGAGCACAGGCAGACCTGAGCATTGCCTGTATTTAAATATAAATAGTTACATATAACTTTGTACATTTTTTAAATGTTTGCACAAATTTAGCAAACAACAATTTATATTTGCATTATAAGTGAAAAAAAAATGGTTTGTTAAACATATTTGTGGATTTCACAGTAAAAAAATCTAACTTTTTCTACTCTGATTTTATGTTTTTTTTATGATTTTAGGTCCATTGTGTTAATACAGTATGTCAAAATGAAAAAAGAACTGTACAGTCACACATGTGAGGTTGTGCTGAAAATAATGACACCAAGTAAATAGCTTTTAAGGTGAAATATAATGGCAAAATCAAAAAAAGTCAAAAACAGACAATTATATCCTGGAATATCGGATTTCACAACAAACCTAAATATCCCTGACGTCCCACCTTCAAACACAGCCTCATTTGGCCATCCATGAAAAACCTGCTTAACCTCCCACTTTTTTTTATAGGAATACACTTTTCTTACGGGCACTGCACTAGTGTTATGTAATTAAGGTTATGTTATCTGTCTGTGTAAGTGGATATTCACGAGCTCAGTGGTATGGAGCGCCAGGTTTGACCCACCTGCTGGGTTTGATAAATAACTTTGGAAACTTTCTGAATCCAGGCCTGGTAAATTATCATTAATATTCAGTTTCTTCAGCTAAAACTATAATCTTCAATTGCAAAAGCTCAGTCTGCTTTTTCCTTTTCAGCCGAGGTACCACACAGTTAATCTGAAGATAAAAATTCATTCAATATACCATCGAATGCTCTGGTATTCACTGAAAAAGAAAAGCTGTTTCTGGAGCATTGTTTTAATATTAACAGGAATCGGGTTTTCAAAAATGAATTGTGTTATTTTGTACTAATTACAGATAAAATACAGCTGTGGCAGTGTTTAACAAGTAGCATACACTTAGAAACAGTTAATTCTAATTGGCTGAAACGGAGTCCAGATGCAAAGCGTAGAACCTCCTTATCCCTATGCATTAGTGTAACGTATTAACAGGTGATCTGCAAGTGGCGAAATACAGTGCGAGGCCCAGTTGCACTAATGTGTAGGGATACGGAGGTTCTATGGTTGAGAAAATGTAGTGCCAAAAGAAAGGGTGGTTTGACGGCGATGTAAAGCGCTGTGAATTTTCTCTATATAACGTACACTTGAACTGATATAGATTTTTTTAGGTGGGCCTTGTTTTAGGTGCTTAAAATTTGCTTTGCATCTGGACTCCGTTCACTGCAGTACAAAGCTAAGCGTATGCGCTGGAGCGGCTCTCTGCTTCTCCAAACTGAGGCTGCGCTGATAGGCAATTATGGTAGGGAACAGATCGACTATAGATATGTACTTTGTATGACCCCACTTCAAAAAACCCAAACTATCCCTTTAAGTCTGTTAAGACCAAATCAGGTAAGCTAAACATGCAAAATGAAAAATTAGCAAACATACAGTACATAAACAATACAGTTTTGAATACACAAATCTGTGGAATAACTGGAAGTAGCCTAGCCACTATTACTGCTGTGGTGTCTCCCAATAACAGCTGTGCGTTTTAATGCAAGCTGTCCACTCTAGTTTTACCATTGCTTTCTATGTAACATTACTTTTTCCTTCGTCCTCCTTTTTTGCCTTGGACATCGGGAAGAACAGTTCTCAGTAGTTACAACAGGAGTAGCAAACCTCCACTTTGAAGGAAAAAAAACAGAATATACAAGCTTCATGCGTTCCTCTATCTAAGCCCAGACACAAATGAATAATGACAGAATTACATTTTTTTAATAGAGCTTCCCTAAGGAAATCCCCAATCTGGTTTAAACTTAACAACCAAGTAAACTTAACTGTGTCTGAACGTTGTCTCAGTTTCTCCCTACAATTAAGGAATACAACATATGTATTTGTTTTAAAGACAATTCCAAGCTCGTTATCAGGAAATTACTGACCTTTACAAAGCATTACATGCACAGTTAATCTAAAACTGACTGATATCAATAAATTATTGGCAGTCTTGGACCTGGAATTCTGATGACAGACTAGTAAACAAACAAGTCCATTACATTCAAATTGCATTAAATTCAAGATTTATTAGCTAAGTATAATCAGAAGTTTAAAGGAGCCGAGTACAAATATTCTTCATAAACACTTCTCAGCCCTAAACCAAACATAGCTTTCATTTGAATTAGTTAAGTCCAGTACATATACAGTACAGTATGAAAAAGCCTAATATCACAAATTTAGTACCTCACTATGTACAGCATACAACTTAATATCTTTTTAGTGATTGTATCCATTTGATTAAGTATCTCAGAATACTTAAGGTCTTATTGTATTACTTACTATATTCTGCTAAATAAAAACAAAAGTTTTGTAGAAATATGTGTTATTCAGTGTTCCACATCATGATGAACGTACCAATAACTTCATGGACATTTTAGATATAAAATAGAATACCGAATACTTAACTGACTACATACAGTTAAGTCAGCTCATTGGGTTATCTTTGTTTGTTGCTTGCTGCAGGCAGGCAGGAAAACCCAAACCGGGAGACTTACTGATGATGATACTGACGGTAGGCTGCAATGGAAACTGATCAAAGCGATAAAGGCTTAGCTATTTGACGCTCTTCCTTTCTAACAGATAAGAAGTTCTCTGTTTCTTTCCTGTTATCTGTCTGTTTCCCCCATGTGGACACACTAATGAGACAGTGGCATGATGCGTATTTACCGCTCCACAGCCTGAGCTAAGGGTTAGAGAATCTACAAGTGTGTGTATTGACTCAAACTCATGAGAGGGTGAATTACACATTGTTCAGCTTAGTCAACAACATGAACATATTTCACGTATCACATTGGTTAAACATTGACCATTTTCAGATTGTTCAACAGCATCTTATCTTGATCCTGTCTGTGTATGAACGGTAGGATAAATGATTCTGTTACTGTGTTACTAGGGGTTGGGTATTTGGACAGAACATGTATGTACTGTCTTTAAATCCATTGCAATACATAAATCGTTAATCTGCATCTGTCATAAAGATTTGTCTTGTGAGTTTACGAGTCAATAAGGAGGACCACTCAACTTCAGCTTCAATAAGAGAAGTCATTGTTGGACTACTCTAAGACAAACTCTTGGTCTAAAGAATTATTCTAGCAATTTACCTGTGTTGCTCCTTTTGGTCTGTTTGTTATATGAATTTTGTGTTTCTGTCATTTATGTAAACTGTTTTGTAAATGTAATTAAGCAAGGTTTATTAGCAAAGGGACCACACCAGCCACAAGCCATCAACATGTTCACATTCAGACCCAAGACTACCCATAACACTAACGGTGTTGGACCACACCCTTCCCTCCTCATTACCTCTGGTGCTCTTGCTCAGACCATACCCATCTTCCCTGTTAGGTTTCATGATGCCATCATGCTGATAAAACATGTCCACGGACAGACATAAATATAAACACATGACAATATACTCAAAATCGTCTTTAGGAAGTTCCCACTATCAACGGTGTCACCAGGAGTACATTTTACAATAAATGATGTAAAGACAACAACACCTATGCTGTTGTTATAATATTGTTTAAACCACACTCCAAGTTCAGATTCGTCCAAAGCAGCACAACAGGTCAAACTCACCCTCATGCCGAGAACCAGGAAGCCGATTTCCTCCATCAGTGGGTATTTTCTGATCTGCTGTTCCCGTTTCTCCTGCGAGGCAAACGGGTCGTAGCTCCGCTGGCCCAGTTTCACATCCATGATGCACGGCTTGACGAAGCGTCGAGTCACATCCTCCAGCTTCAGGTACAGGTCTGAGGCAGTGGCAGAGATACAGGGCTATGGCGTGCAGTACAGTCAATAGTACTTAAAACATCTTTGTGATATGATGGAGATTCTTCCTTGACTTCCTGCCAATTTGTCAAAACATCTGACAAGAGAACTATTCACAGTGTGATGTAGAAAGAGGTTACTGTACTTCAGAGTTTACAAAACCTGCCATGAAAACCTCCCACTAATAAACTAATACCACATAATAACGAGAAAAAAATAATAATTTAGTAAAAACCAACAGTAGCTCATGGTTTGTGAATTGTATAGCTAAAATTGTACTAACTAGTGAAGTGCCTGTTCAAATGAGTCTGTTCAGAACCGGCCTATTACTGGCCCTCTGATTTTGATACTTGACTTTATCAAAACATAAACCTGGGATAAGCAGCACCTTTGTGTTGTTTTTAACTCACTGCAATGTGTTACTACAGCAGGTTGTTGCATCACCCTCAACTGCAGATTTTTTTCACATGTGATATTATGCATTGCTCAATCTGATAACCTTATCTGCAGTGTGTGATGTACCATTACTTTAAAATCTTGTTCTGTGTGCATGTTTATGATTAAAAAACTCTGCGGACTTTGTACTTATGTGTGTGACATAACCAAATCTCAAACTTGGTTAGGATTGTAAAAGTCCTGTAGTGTGAGCCCAACCTTTGGTCTGCAGGGCCATGAAGCCAGAGAGCTATAGCCACACTCCCGCAGCTGATAATGTTGATGATCCAATCTGTTCGTGAACACTTTTTTATCAAATAACTTAATTTTATGTTCACACCTAAAAAGAAATCCATTGGCTATTGGTAATGGATTATGTCTGACTATTAACGAGGCTACCATTCTATGAGACACAACGTTGACCAGGAAACAGGAAGTAACACTGACTGGAGTTTAAAGTGGCTTTAAAGTGAAACTGATGCACTTTTAAATAGCTGCCCAATCAAGAGTTGCAGGAGAACCTGTCCCAGCATACACTGTATAACGGGCATTTGCAAGACAGTAATGCCAAGCTGGACTGAATGTCATTTAACAACGACAGTAAAATAACAGCGTGTATGTTAGTCACAATTGAAAGACAGTTTGTTACATGCTCATGTTTTAATTTTATTTTTCTAACTATCTGATTCATAATTTCAGTAGTTCACAGTATAAAATAGCCCCCCCATCACTGGACTGATACTAATAAAGGCTGCAAAGTATTGTAGAAAATTAATAATAGAGATTATTTTTTACCAATATGAAGATTTTGATATGATTCACAATTAGTGTGAATTGCTTTTGTAGCAACATTTTTATTTTCACAAAAACAACAACTTTTAAAGTGATGATGATATGACATTTGTCTTGGTCTGTACCAAACACACCTGGTCAGGACAATCTTTGCTGCACTGCTGTACTTCATTATGATGCTGTTTGTCACACAGTTTACCTTTATCAAATAATTGCATTTGCATTTGTAATTTTGGATATTGCACTTGGCCATATTGCAATGTCAGTAATATTTTGATTTCTTGTGCAGACCAAATATTAATAAGAACTGCTAATTTGGCAGACCAGCATGTATTTTTGAACTTTGTTAGGGAGAGGTGGATACACACGAAGTCCAGTCTCTTACCATTGGGGCTGTCAGGGGAGGACCAGGTGCCGTAGTATTTGGGCAGATGGTTCTGAAGCTCCAGAAGGCATGGATCACAGCAGTCCTCTGCATACACCTAGGACGCACGGACGCAGGCACACAGAGACAGAGACAAAGACAGACACACACCAATAAATTTAGAAATGTAAGTACATTTTAAATATTATGAAATAATTTAGCAAAATATCATGACTTTTGGTTCACCATTAATCACTAACACAGGGTATAATACTAATTACTATATGCAGTGCAATGTCAGTGCAACTATTCTTATTATCTTTAGGAGTCTTTCCCTCTCTCATGATACAATTCTGTTGGAAACTGAGCACTTTATTAGCATCAAAATGGTAAGTACATACATTATTACAACAAACCCATTTGTTAAATACATTTTGTTACTCTAATCCTCATGCAGAAACACATAAAATATAGTATAAAATATAAAACTGCTGGTAGATGTTACAATATATTGGTGATTTTTCTTCCCACTATAGCTAGATTTACGGCCCTGTGCCGGATGCCAGGTCAGTGTGAGCTGTGTGTGTTGTTGGGATTAGGTTTGATTGGTTTGGTCAAGAGACATGCACACATGATGTCATGACTCATTCCTGTTTGTATTAGAGTTGCTGAGGCCAACAGTGCTGCTAAGATCTAAAGCAAACATTAAACCAACTGCTAGAGCCATACAAGTGTGGCCAGAGGGGGATTCTGAGCAGCTGCAGGACTGTTTCAGTTGCACAGACTGGACCGTATTTGAGGATGACAGCATTGGCACTTACACCTCCTCTGTACTGTTCTACATAAAATGCTGCATGGACAATGTCACCACCACTAAACAGATCTGTGTGTTTCCCAATAACAAGCTGTGGATGACCAAGGATGTACAACTCCTGCTGATGGCCCGAAAAACCATTTTCCGGTCTGGTGACAGGCCATCCTACAGTGACGCCAGGGCAAACCTGAAGAAGGGCATCAGGGATGCTAAGACAGCCTACAAGCGGAGGATCGAGGACCACTTTGGTCCGCAATTCAGACCCCAACCGGGCATGGCGGGGGATACGTCACATCACCAGGCAAAGCAACACCAGCAGCCTGACCAGCAGCAGCGCCGTGGAGACGGAGCAGCTCAACCTGTTCTTCAGCCACTTCGAGGTGGAAAGAAGAAGGACAAACATGGATCCTGCTCCAGTCACCAACAACCAGACACTCATCATCCAGTCTGCAGATGTGATCCGCACACACGTCCTCAGAGACTGTGCTGCAGAGTTAAGCGAGGTATTTTCAAATGTATTCAACCTTTCTCTGTCACAGTTCACAAGTCCCCACCTGCCTAAGAACATCCACAGTAGTGCCAGTTCCAAAGCAGACTGCTATAACATCCCTCAACGACTACAGGCCCCTGGCACTGACACCTGTCATCTTGAAATGCCTGGAGAAGCTGGTCCTGCAACACATCAAGGCTGGTCTGCCACCCACCCTGGACCCTCACCAATACACAAACAGAGCCAACAGGTCAACGAATGAGGCCACCTCCACTGTCCTCCACACTGTTCCTTGCTACCTAGAACAACGAGGGGCATATGAGCTGCTGCTGTTCATGGACTACAGCTCCGCATTCAACATCATCTTACCCAGCAGACTGTTCTCCAAGATGTTCGACCTAGGTGTGCAACAAAACTGCTGTGTCTCAATTCAGGGTCTGCATCCTTGCCGCATTTGAAGGCCAAATTACATCCAATTCGAAGGCTCCTCCAAATGCAGCCCACAAATGCGGCCTTCTTTTCCCTCTTTTTGGAGGATGCACTGCTACTATCCTTTGTGGCCTCACATTTCCCAAGATTCTTTGCACACCCAAAAAAGAAGAAAAGAAGAGAGAAAATGGCAACATCGCATGGCGTAGATCGTCAATTTTCACATCTGGTGACGCAACCAGGAACTGCTCCAAAGGCTAGACCGTCCCATTTAACAACGGCTGACACGGTTAACAAGGTCTTTCCAAAGGACTCGCCTTCAAAGTCCTCAAAGGCAGGGTTCTCGAAGGATACAGGCCCTGAATTGAGACACAGCCAACATCTGCCTCTGGATTAAGGATTTCTTCACAGTCAGCCAGGATGGGCCCGCATCTCTCCATTCTGACACTCAGCACAGGGGACCGACAAGGCTGTGTGCTAAGCCCGTCCCTCTACTCTCTATAAACACATGACTGCCTTTCATACCAACAACACAATAGTCATATATATATATACACAGATATACGACTGTGGTGGGGCTGATCACCAAAGGTGATGAGTCTGCCTACAGAGAGGGGGTACTGAGGCTGACAAAGAGGTGCACAGAGAACAATCTCACACTCAACCCCAACAAAACAAATGAACTCATTATGGACTTCAAGAAGAAGCAGTATGTCCACTAACCACTCAACATCCACGGGGAGAGGGTGGAGAGGGTGAAGAGGGTGGCCAGCTTCAAATTCCTGGGCAAACACATCTCAGAGGACCTCACATGGACAGCTAACACCACAGCGCTTGTTAAGTAGGCACAACAGTGACTATACTTTCTAAGACTTCTAAAGAAGATAAACCTGTTACAACAGCTTTTGGAGTCCTTCTACTACTGTTCCATTGAGAGTGTCCTCACATATGGCATCCTGATGTGATATGGTTGCAGCTCCGCAGTAGATAAAAAGTCCCTGAAGAGGGTTATTAAAACTGCCCAGAACATCATAAACTAACAGCTACCTTCCCTGGACAACATCTTCACCTCCCGTTGCCTGCAGAAAATTCACAACATCCTAGAGGTCTCATTCAACCCTGCCTATCACCTGTTTGAACTGTTGCCCTCTTGTAAACGCTACAGGTCCATCAAAACACAGTACTTCAGTCCAGTACTTCCAGTACTTGAGTGCACCTGAAATGTTGTTGTATTTTGTACAATGACAAATAAAGTCTCTATTCTCTATTCTATTCTATCTATTCTATGTATGAAAGAATATATCACAATACAAAAATATGCAACCTGATGCTGAACAATGAATTATGATATTGATTAGCTCATTAATCGGATGACATACAATTAATCCACAACATTTTATATAAAGATATATAAAAAAAACATGAATGACCCCCTGAAGTTGCAGTTTAGAGCTTTTAAGCCTTTATTTTCATTATACAGAATACAACCAAATTAGGAGCACTACTCCTGATCAGTGCAATGGACACAATAATAACACTACATACTGTAGGCAGTGATGGTTAACATCCATGTTTGTGCAGACTCTTGCCATACTGTATATGTGTATGGAGTGAAGACTTTAAAGGTACTGAATAAAACACATTATAGTATTACTGAGTTTAACCACCACATGAATGATGATGGTGCAACATCTTCATAAATAGCTTTATGTATTAATTAGCTAGTCGGAGTAGTTGTTGTTGGTGTCTTCATATCAACCAAAACTTCAAAATCAACTTGAAATCAAAGATGCTTTCACTTTTTTGGGACGATACATATTTATTTGTATTTGTTTGTTTTTATATTTATACTGATATAGAAACTGAAAACAACAGACACATGTATGTTTTAAAGGCGCTCATATTGATGAACTCCACCCTCTGTATGTAATTATGTAATATAATATGTATCAATATTACCATGCTGTAAAAACTGCATTTCTCGTTGCCAGTTGCACGTGTCGCTTCAATAAAAGAGCAAATGACTTACAAACACATCACCACATTAAGGTTAAAAGTCCTTCCTTCAATGAATCAACAGGGAGCAGCTGACAGCAGCTGACAGCAGTTGACAGGTGAGCTCACCTTCACTTCTGCCTCGTCTCAGAGATTAACTACATTATGATCGAACCACACACACAAACACCCCCACAATAGCCTTTTGGGCAAACATATGATAGATAGACATTACCATGCTGTAAAACTGCATCTCTCGTGGACCTCTGGGTGGAGGCTGAAGCTGCTTCAGGACTGTTCCATCTGGATGCTGCAAAATACCTACAACAAACACAGAGGTAGTGCTCAAAATCAAAGTAGTACAGTGTAAACATTTAGGTGCTTAAAGCAGTAAAGGGTAATAAGTAACAGCTGACAAAAAGACCCAGTAATCTGGCTACCGGTTTTGTTTTAGCATATCAGTGGTACTGTGCTGCTGAAACACAGCAGCATTATGATTTTCAGACACCTCAATAATGGTCATCACAGTTCAGTCAGAAGTAAATAATTGTGAATGGACAACATATCATTCATCTAACCATAAATAGTTAACTGTGTTCACTGCCTTTGAACACCAATGTTAAATATTGAATCATGAACATGAACTTGACAGCAGCAAGAAAATTACAAATAAAAAGAGGTGAAGACAGATGGAGGACATAAAGCACTAAATGTAAGTAAGCAGCATGAGCAACTTAATAAAGATAGGACAAGTACATAGTGTATGCAGGGGATGTGGGGCCAGGGGAGGCATTAATGGGATTTAAGGCATTTTAGAGATGACTATTGGTTCATGCACAACATATTAACACAATGAGATTTTTAAATAAATAATAACAAGTAATATGGATATAATGACCAAGTGGGCAAAGTATTAGAAGAAAAACAACAGTCTGGTAAGTTCAGAAAATCACTTTACTGTAAGGCAGCCTCCAACACCTATGACATATTACCACATACTAATATTCAAAATGTAAGACTGTACATAGCCTCATATCATGATATGATAACAATATAAAATCAGGCAGATATGGTTTCGGAGGCTGCCTTACAGTATAATGATTGTAAAGTAAAGTGAGACTGAGAGATCTGCCTGATTTTATATTGTGGGTGAGCCACATGAATGAGCCTGTTGTATGTGTGTTGGTGCAAGCAGTTAAGTATAAGTTATGAATTAACATATACTCATCAACTTAGTCAGTAAGTTAAACCTCTTGCTCACTTCATCAGTCTACTGGACAGCCAGCCACTGAGTCAGTCAGTCAGTAATGACAGCATCAGCTCACCAGTGTGTCATTTAATCATGCTGCCAGTTACACATGTGTCACTTCAATAAGAGAGCAAATGACTTACAACACATCAACACATAGTCAGCTGACTGATGAGACACCGGTCCTGACTGACAAACTGATGGTGTGGGAGCAGCTGACAGGTGAGCTCTCCTGACCTCCTCACCTTCAATTCTGTCTCGTCCCAGAGATGGAACTACATTATGATCTAACCACACACACACAAATGTGGAAGAACTCTGATTTGCATGGAAAGTTTCAAGTTTCCTCACAGTGCTGGCAACTTGAAAAACACAACTCCTCCCACCCTAGACATATCAGTTTGATCTCATGTAAAAAAAAAAAAAGGAAAGTACTCCAGTCATGCTTCTAATGATGTTACATGACTGACACTAGTTATCCACGATTTACAGCTGTCCAGCTGTGTGAGGCCATGTACCCCAAAAAGGGTGGCTGTTAACCTGCTTTGTTAACACTCTTCTTGAAACTTAATGTATGTTTGTATAGAAACTGACTGTGTGTCATTTAACATTTCTTCTGCACATAAGAGAAAAACACTGTTTCCAATGAAGAATCAGAAAAATATGTCAGTAAATAGCAACAATGTTGCAGCATAAGGTGGCAGGAACGTCAGCAGAACAGAAGTTACCGTATACATTTGAAATCATTATTTATACCACTCACTGTTAATGCCTCCAGATTTCTAAGCTGAAAACTATTTATTCTTGAGCTCTTAAACTGTGAACCTGATACAGCAAGAACTGCATTTAGGTCACTCACACTCACATACTGAAGGATAGGTAGAAATTAATTTGTGTCAATGGGATGTGATCTAGGCATGTAAACAGAGAACCAGCACAAAAATGATCATATTCAGTAATCTTGAAGCATAACTCAATATCTAAAAATAATCAAAATGTGAATCTTATTTTTTTCTACCATATAGCGCAGCTCTATTAGACATTAAATAAGGTTTGCTCCTATGAGCCTGGCTCTTTAACTACACACTGTTTAAGAACCAACTAATCAAACACCTATTTTCTTTCAGGAGATATCCCAGGGAGGAGGAAAGATGTCCCACAGTCTAACCAAGGACTAAATCAGATCAGTTGTAAGAGAGAGAAAATGACACCAATACTTCAGTCAGTGGTCAGTGCAAACCTCCAGACTTTCAGCCTCCTTGTGGATCATTACTGCCCATCACTAACACACATTTAAACAAAGACCTGTGTGGAGAAGCTTGGGCAGGGATCATTTTGTGTCAGCAGAAGAACAAGCTGTACAAGATTCCAGAGCTCGTTCTGCAACTGTAGAGGAGGACTGTTGGGTGTTGACTGAGTTTTAGCGCTGTGTCACTTCTTCCTGCTTGTTAAGTTGAACTTTAAAAGCCTCGGTCTATGATTGTTCACTACCAAGCTCACGTAGAGACTAAGAGAAGATGATTCCACATTACTGTCAAACATACTGTTTCACTGATTCACTTAATGTATCTTTTATCATATTCAGAAGAAATCCGCACACAATATTGACAGAATACATTAGACACAAACACCTTCTCCAGGTTACACTCTATTTTTCAGATTCCATTATTGCTATGGCTTCATGGCACTAACTTCTGTTTTATTGTTTGGTTTGCATTAAGCAAAAGTTAGCTGCTATTTCTAAAAGATCTTACAGCATACGTTTGGGTCCACAGACATTTAATGTATGTAACCTCCCATTACCTCCACCAAGAGGATACGATTCCACCCATGTCCACCTGTTGTTGTTCTGTCAGCAGGATTACACAAAAACTACTGAACGGATTCATATCAAACTTGGATGGAGGATGGGTCTCAGCCCAGAGAAGACACCATAACTTTTAGTGTTGATACGGAAAAAGGGATGGATTCAGGAATCTTCCCTCACTTTCTTTAACGTGGTAAAATAGGCCGTTTATCAACATTGTAGTTATTTTCTCAGGGAATAATGCATGGATATTGATGAAAATACTCTGCTCTGGTCGGCAGGCATCTATGAGTGAGTACAATTTGACATAGATCCTAATAAAAATCTGGATCTAGCAGATTTAAATATGTTTTCATTAGGGCTGGGACGACGCGTCGACATAGTCGACGTAATTGACGACATAAATTCGTCGACATGAAAAATTTGCGTCGACGCTTCGTCCCAAACAGGAAGTGGTAGCACCTGCGGAGGCTGAGAATAGCCCCTCTCACACAGAGACGCTGCATTAACGCCGCAGCGGCGGTTTGTCAATTTTCCGCCGTTGGTCATTCACACAGAGCGAAGCACCGCTGGAATAAAGACAAACCGCTGTGTAAATCACACAGAAAGCTGCGCTGCCGCTCCTAAAGAGACGTGATGGTACACGTCATGATGATGATGTCGGGGTGTTTCCCCTGTCAATCTAAACCCGCAGACCGTTTATAATGTGTAGTGATTGAGAACCCGGCCCCCTAAACATCCTGGAAGGTGAAAGAGTTTTTCGTGCTAAATTACATCATTACATAATCGCCATCAGTAAACAGGTCGCTGTATTGACTCACTTGCAGGGACGGAGGCTGTTTTCTGGGGTAAAGTTAACTGAAGTCTCGGTCAGGAGGGCTGACCATCGCAGGGATTTCTATCAACAACTGCGGTATTTTTTTCCTCATATAAGTTACCAACGGCAGTTACAGTTACTACGTTACTTTTGTTTGGTCATGTAACGTTGAATTAATCGTTAGATTAGTCGACTAATCGAAAAAATAATCGCTAGGTTAATCGTTTGAAAAATAATCGTTTGGGACAGCTCTAGTTTTCATAGACAGGTTAGGGTTCGGGTTTTTTGCAGCTAATATATTGTAACAAATGGGATATTGGATTAGGCCTGACTAAATGAAAGGAGACTATTGGGCCTTGGCGGAGCCATATGTCCCACTGAGTGCCATTGTAGTTTTCTTTTGTCGAAAAAGCAACTGGCAAATGAATGCAGTGACGCTAAAGTTCAAGCGTCACAATCCAGTGGTCAACTTCATAAGCTGGCGATCAAACTATGACTGAAGGCACAGTGGAGTGTAATATCTCATGTGTATTCACTCAGTTTAGCATTGTGCACCAATTTAAAACACATCCATAGATACTGCAATTCACTGTAGGACCAGCATGGTTAACCCACTGAGGGAGAGGCATGACCACAGAGCACAAGCAGAGTAGAACAGGTTAGTAGAAGGGCATGTTATTTAGCATGGATTAATACTTCAGAGGGAACACAAAGGACACATTTATCTGTGTAGCATTAGGTTTCACTCTAACTTTGGTTTGGTCATGTCCCCCAGTTTTAAATCGATCGATGAGGACAAATGATAACTAGCAGGACTAACATGCTAGCAGCATAGCAACATAGCAGCTTCATCTTTCGGCAAAGTGGCCAACACATCACACAGACAGACCATGGAGTGAGACTCCCACACTGTTGTACCAATCTGCGGTGTTTCACCACACCACTGGATTTGTATATGCAGCCTAAAGATGAATTTACAGCTCAGTTGCCTAAATACATTGTTGGCAGTTAATATTTCTGCAAACCAGTGCTACATTCACATTTGTCATGTGTAGTGTTGACATTTCTATAATATATGTCATATCACATTCACGTTATTGCCTGACTTTCAGGTGGGGGGTTCCCCTTTCATGAGCTATTGTGTGCATATCTCATGAAAGGTAATCAGATAATATTTGGTCCCTCTGCATAAGTAAAGGATACATAAATGGGGGGCACCCTTATCTCCCTGTTGCTCTTAGGTTTGAAATCTGTGGTATTTCCACACATCTACAATGCAATGGGTGAGTTGAGCCTCCAGCCATGTCGACATGTAGGATTCTGGAATGACTGGAAAGATGCAAGCTGCTCGGGCGGTGACTCAAAATAAATATTGAAAGCTTTTTCAAGTCACTGATGTGAATTCATTCTGCTGATTATCCTAATAATGGAAATTCACCACCATCAACTTACCATGAGTGCATTCAACTTGATCCACAATAAAAATCTTATCCACCTGTCCCTGGAAATAATCCAGTGGTGTACTGGATCATTTCCAGCTGTGTTTGCAAAAGCAGGTATTTTAAACCAAAACCTAATCTGTTCCGACACTAACCCAGTTATTTCTGAGCCTAAAGCTAACATGACCACAAGCGTTGAACCAACATACAAGTGGAAACTGAACCAAAAGAGATGTTAAGTTGCCACATACAGTAATGTAAATGATCAATTATCAAAAACAGTTGTCTATTCAATTTCTGCCGATCACTTAATCGGTTAATTAACTCATCGTTTTAGCTCCAGGAAAAGTGATACACCATTGTCTTCCAGGTTTGCTCCATTTTGTGTTCATACTGACTTTCCAACTAACCCACAGAGGACAACCAAAGTCCATCGACAGGCAGAAGATTATGCAGCATTTAACTGACCCTGAGCATAGGTTTGTCCTGGCTGACTGCAGGCCACCATGGTTCACTCTTGAGGAGTCCACCTTGTCTGGTCCACAACACAAAGATGTGTCTCTCCTGGAGGTTGCAGTTGAAGGTAACTCACTGACCAGCAATGACTTATCCATCTGAGAAGGTTCTGTAACTAGTTCCAGTTGTTGACTGGTTCAATTCAGCTCAACGTTTCACAGAATAACACACTCTGGAGATAATGTGTGACCTGAGAGACCAGGGTGCACTGGTGTCACGGTCACTAATCCACAAATGATCTCTGTTCGATCAGACCTGGTGTGGGGAACCACGTGGAGATGCAGTTGGTATAGATAGGTGGTGACTGAGTGAGACAGGTGCATGAATCCTATGTCACAAAAATACTGATCTCTCATGGGAAAATGAAGTGACAAACTATTAATACAAAATCTATCTACTTACTGTTCTTGCTGACAGCAGATATACCTGGTAAAGTAAGAGCCAATGCACTCTGACTGTCACTTGGAAAACAAAACAAAACTTACTAAACCCAAACTACAAACAATGCTTTTCTGATAACCAACAGTGGGTGGCGGAGGACAGAAATTAAGTTATCAGGTCTTCACAAAAAAACTGAGTCAAAGTTCGAATTGCAGGAAAATTAGAAACGGTTCACTGTTTACTCACCCACTTTATCCACTCCATACTTGTGACCCGCCACCTGATGTGACAGCGGGACGCAGCCGTTCAGGTGAGCCTGGCCTTGTGTCCCCAGTGGCCGCGGGCCACACTTCTCTTTGGCAGGGGGCCCGCCAGAGAGCCGCGGGGTCAGACTGACCCCACCAGCGGCTGAAGTGGGGGTCAGTTCCAGTCTGCCGAGAGCTAGTGAGGGGTCCATCAGTACCTGACGGTGAGTTGTTGACATTTGTATAAAAAAAAATGACGAGCAAACACAAAGCCTTTATCCAGGGAGAAATTAAATTAAAAAAGTAAACGATGTGACAGTATCGATTCACATGCTTCTATTACGTAAGCACAGAATACAACCCCGCACACCAATTGTTTGGGAGTGAGGTTGAGATGCCTTCATTGAAATAGTCCAGTCCAGTCGAAACCAGCACAGCAGCTCCGGTCGTGTCGGCCGTTTCCGAACGCCAACAACAGCCACTGTGACAAACAGTGACACTGTCGGTACCGCCGCTGGGTCCGGTGGTGAAGCAGGGCTCCCTAAGCAGCGCCAATTCAATGATTTTCATATCTCGACCAGCAGCATAAATACATCCTGGCCACATCCCTCTTCAACCAGTGTTACACACAGAGGAACCACCTACGGCTTCTGGTCCAACCTTCCACAATAAAACAAACGGAGGTTTACAGACACTGCAGCGTCCCACCGCTGTGTGAACCCCTGCAGGAGTCCAGATGGGAGCTTCTGATATCAATAACAACTGTTACTAATTATTACAGGCGTTACTGCTTTGACCAATCCTACACTTCATCATTTAACGGCGAAAGTGACATACTCGGAACATTTATTTTGAAGGAAGAATCACCCAGCTTCCGGTCTTATCTTTATCGATTTGAGCTAGGTCCGCCGCTCCACTTCCTCGCCTTAGAGAAGTAAATACTGTTGTCTCAGTAATGGTGATGTTACGACACACTCATGAGTGACAGCCAGTTCCAGTCAGCAAACACAGAAGCAGACAGGCGGGTGTGACGCATAGAGACTATACAGTCCCCTTACTGCATACAAAGGCTACTCAGTCCTGGTTTTGATTGCTAACTTATCGATACTGTCCATTAGGCTGCTAAGATAGCCCGTCCTCGCGTCACCAATTAGCAGACCAGAGGGACATCGCATCTGCCGTATAACCGCCTTCCAGACGAAGGCCCATCCGTGGGTCAGGAGCACACAACCGATGTGTTGTCGTTTTTAAATCCATGGTATTAAAAGATGTCGGTGGAGTCCTCCTCAGCCATAGATATTCAGGTCAGTGTAGGCGGCTACCTCTCTACGTTGCGAACAGAACAGCGCCCCAAGCCTCCCACACGTTTCCGACACTTGTCATGACTGTCGCAAAACTCAACCTACCTTCTCTCACCTTTGCGGCAGCACTCCTGCCTTCATTTGCATTTGATTTAACTGCATGAAACATGAATGTTTTTACAGATATTAACTGTGACTTGTTTCCTCTTACTGTGGACAGGCTTCGTCTCTTTACTATGAGATTAACAAATACCCAAGTTACATGTAGGGTTAATACTAATATTAACTATATTATTATTATTATTATTAACATTACTGAAATATAATTTAATATATTATTGATAACAATGCACCAATCAACACTGACAGCATAACATGTGACATACACAGTGTGCAGTAAATGATGTAGCAGTGGCTCTATGTGCAGGTTACATGTAGGGAGGATGTGGGAGAAGTGTTGTGGTGTGTTTCACTCTCAGTAGTCGGGCTGATATGCCCCAATTTGAGGTCACTTGTACAGTTATAAGGGGCCCTGAACATTTTCAGAGATGGAGTCATAGCAAAAATGTCTCATGGTGGCTCTTTTACTCTCCGCCATAACTGAATAATATGTTACAAACATGATAATACAGAACAGGTGACATGTCTGTGTCAATAGCCCTTTTTAGATAGAAAAGGCGGCACATTTGCTCCAAGGTAAGGACGGCAACATGCCAGCCTGTCTTTCTAAAACAGAGGCGTAATATTCCTCCTTTTCCAAAAGCTGCCTCTGAGATAGGCGTAAACATGTGACATGACGTGAAGCTCGAAGTTGGGCCCCCACGACAGGGAGTCTGCATCAATAATACAATGACAGATTTCTTGCAATGATTTTGTACTGAAGGGAAAGGCGGAAATAGTGTCTCAGCAGTTTACTACCTAATCAAAAATTTTGAAACACTGTTTTAAATCCAATTTATCCCTTGTCTGAATGAGGAATTTGTCTCTTTTTCCCAGGTTGTATGTGCCCCCCAACAAAAAAGCTGGCCCCAACCTAGCCCCCCCTATTAAAACTAGTCTAGAACCGCCACTGAGCACCTTAAATGTGCAAGAAATAGACATGAAATTTTACAGGATCAAAATGAATGTCAAGTTTGATGATGGGTGTGGTCTGACCTATGATTACTGAGTACTCTTGTAGTCCTTGACCATTAAAACACAGTGGTAAATTCAACATTTTCATGGGATCAGATGGCAGAAAGTAAAATGGCTGCCATGACTGCAAGCTTAAGAACTGAAAACAAGCTTTTCAGGAAAAAAAAACAAAAATCAACAAACCTTATAATCCAAAACCAGGTGTTGTAAAATACCCCAAAATAGTACCAACCAATAAGAACAAGGTAGAACTAAGAAAAAACAAGAGGAACAACGACCAGAAACATACCACAGGGTGAACTGGGGTGATTCTGGAGAACACTGGAGGGAACAGGTGCAGGTCAAAAACAGAGAAACACAGGATGGGAACACAGGAACAGACTTACAAAGACAGAATGAGGCACACAGGCTTAAATACAAACAACACTAGAGAAGACAAGTTCTGAAGAACTTGCGGTTGTGAATGCTGCCTGTTGAGAAGCTGATGCCAAATGTGCATTGCTGGCTGTGAAAACTTTGAATAATGTCAAGAATATTTGAAATATGTGGCTAGTCACTATTTTCAGGGGGCTACTTACAGCACTGATGTGCAAAAACAAATTCATAATACATTAATATGCAATACCACATTTTAAGATGAAAGCTAACCCTAACCATGTTTTGCTAATTTGTTTTATCTCAGTTTGTTAAAGAAATGTGGTCACAGCAGGTCAAATGAATATTAGTCATGTTATTAAAGCATTAGAATTGTTAAATGACTGGAAACTTACCTTTAGTAACAAAAACTACTTTAGCTAATTTTATAAACTGGCACAACACTATCTTAGAAATGATCTCATGGGAACACAAATGAACACATTGTCACATGACTGCACAAGCATGTTTAGTAGATGACATTTAGGAGCTAAATGATTAATGCCAAAGACAAAGACAAAAAGGGATTTTCCAAAACATTTAAAGGGTTTGTGATGCCTGTGTCACCGTGGGTTCACTATGTGACAACTCAGTTAAAGCCAATCAGGTGACCAAACATCCATAATACAACACAAAATAATGAATGACATGATAATTAAACTGCTTTTCCTGCTTAAACATCAAAATTACACATACATCATAGCTATAGCAGGACTCTAGAGGTGGTAGCAATGCATCCATTGTTAACGTTAATAGTTAGTGTTAGTAACATCTGTGTGGGGCATTGGGGCTGCAGCGGTATCTTAGCAGCTTTATATAGACAGCAGTTTATTTAGTGGTTCCCAAGCAGAGCAGGATGGCAGTTTGACATTGGACTTGACAAGCCTCAAAAAGGTTTAAAGAGTGAAATAAATGTTTATTCACTGGGCAGTGTGGTTCTAGTAGGCACAGGGTCATTTAAGAGACATTAGGCCTCAAATGCCAGTGGAATCCCACTAGGAATTTGACAACTTGGTTCGTCCCAGTTTTTTCATGTCTGCAGTATGCAAAGAATGGGCTCAACATTTTACACTAATGTTGGATTTATAAAGATAATTTCAGTTATTTACACACACACACACACACACACACACACACACGTATAAAGGAGTCAGAGGTATAGAGAATATGCAGAGTTATGGTGACACTCACAGGACTATTTTAAGAAAATGTTTGATCTATTCTCTTGTTTCTGACTTCATGGTGTGAGGGTCTGGAGAGTGAAAACCTTGTCGTTGCATTAGGAGGGTGTTAACATCACCTCCTCAACTCAAGGATATATCATGCTCAATGCCAATGTACAGTATGTCATGGAGGCCACCGGGTGATATAACGCTCTGAAATGCACTGCCACTGGGTAACGCTAGCTGAGTTCGGATACAGCTTTTGTGTGCTGCTATCCTAGATTTTAGTGCTCTATGTTTTTCCTACATACATTCAATAATGAATATGTTGGAATCAAAGGCAACCTTTTCAAACATTAGGTTCGTGAGCTCATGGAAATACATGTTGACAGTCTTGACAGTCTCATTATTGCATGTGAAACAAATTATCTGAGGATCTGACATCAAATTATCCCCCATGAGAGAATCTCCACACAGGTCCCTAGTTGTGCTGACAATTACACTAATCTGTTTGAAAGTTTATGATATCACTCTTATTGGTCCAAAGTCCCATAAACACAAATACTGCCATCAGTAAACAGATCACAGTTGTTTACAGTGAAACCAAGTGCTTTCTAGTGCTTTCTCTTGACCATAACAACATAATGATGATGATGATGATGATGTTGATAATGTGTTTATGCTGTAGGCTTCAATCTGTCTTACATAATGTAGAAATGTCAATATCAATATTTTGTTTCGGCACATGTCCGAGCATCCTTTAAAAGTCTTAAAAAGTCTTAAATTCATGTATCTAAAATTAAGGCCTTAAAAAGTCTTAGATACGTCCATGTTTTGCACATAGGTCTTTAAGTCAGGTCTTAAATATGTATGTTCATTTACCGCTTCCGTCGTGGCCCCCCCCCCTTTTTTTTTCGTCTTTTTTTTAAACTTCTGTCTGAAGCATCCAGGAACGTAAAGTCCGTGCCAACAGCCCGGTCGGAATTTATCGGCGCACACTTCACCAGTTCCGGAAAGACTTCAACTGCGGAACCTGCTAAAACCATGGGAAAGTGTATATTAAACAAGTGTTGGCTTGAACAACCAGAATTTAGTTGGTTAAAATCCGTAAAATAATGACCCTCGACTTGGGCACCCTCGGTGTGAAAGACACACTGGTGTCGCACACAAACTCGGAAAAACACCAGTTAACGTTAGCTTCTAAAAGTCTCCAGCTAAGTCATACTATCACACACTAGGGGTGGGCAGATCGATCCAAATATCGATAGTATCGATACCAAGGTGAGTATTAGTATCGGATCGATACTAGCGTGATGACATCAGTAATTTTGTTGCAGTTTCTCTTCTATAAGTTCAGCAAAACACGCATTTCTTCACAGAGTTTGTGTGAGCGCAGCGTCTCTCTTAAGCCTGGTTTATGCTTCTGCGTCGCGGCGACGGCGTAGCTACGTCGTCGACCCTACGCCGTCATTGAGCATTCGAAGTTCTGCGTCGAGGGAACGCGTTGTTCTGCATTTCACCGCCAAGCCGCTATGGGGGTGTGGCTGTGTTTTTGTTTGGTTTCGGGGGGTTCATATCGGATTCCTTGGTTTTCTTCCGGTCAGACAGTTAACAATGGCAACTGAGATGGAGCGGGTGTTTTCGGAGATAATTCTCTCGTCTGCCTGGTCCATTTTTTCCATGCCGCTCGTACCACAAAAACTTTAAAAATGGCGGTGTTGTTATACTGTTGACAAGAAAAGCAACTACCGGAAATGACGTTCTGAGCGGAAACAATCACAGTCCTTGCCGTTCGCGTCTCGACGCGTCGACGTGACGCGTAGTCAGGATTTTTTGGAGGCGCACGTCAGGCTACGGCGTAGGGTCCGCGTAGGGGTCTGCGTCGACGACGTAGCTACGCCATCGCCGCGACGCAGAAGCATTAATCAGGCTTTAGTCCTTATGCGCAGCGCTCCTCTCCCCTCCCCCTCCCCTCCTGCACGGCCTGCCAGAGCACAGACGGACTGGTGACCCTTAATGATGGCGGAGAGGACGAGGAGTGCTGTTTTGAGTTATTTCAGTTTCAGACAGAGAAACTGCTACCTGTGACGTATGCAGGAAAGCAAAACTTTTCTGGGGTAACACCACTAACTTGTATAAGCATTTAAAAGCAGCACACCCAAAAGTTAACGCTGAGCTGCAAAGCAAACAGAGGGAGGATGAGGGAGCTCCCCAAACCCGAACCAGACCCCTGGCACAGGGAAAGACGTCACTGACAGTGGCGTTTCAACAAAAACCTCAACAATATCCAGGAAGCAATTTCTAGAAGTGAAAGTTATTTCCAGCATTAATTAATGTTGTTTTTCAAAGTGTAACTGGTAGTCAGAGATGTAATTTTAGCAGAGTGATATGACTATTATCATATATTCAGACAGTTGAAATAAATCTTAATTGTTTTACTGGAACTCAAAAATATATACTCATATTTAGATATATGGCCTAACTCAAACCTGAAGTATGAATATGGAGTATGAAGTATGAATGGCAGAGTATAATAACCCTTTTGTGTATCTGTTGAAGAAACATATTTAGGCTACATGCGGATAGGTTATAGATTTAATTATGTTCAATGTAATTTTCTTAATTGGCTAAAATCTTTGTCCTGTGTTTTATTATTAACATAATCATGATCAACTAATTAAAGACAAAAGTACAAAATCCTTCAATTCATCAGTAATTTTAGTAAAATTAAAAGTAAAAAGTAATCAGTATCAGTATCAGCAATACTGGCCCTGTAATTATTTGGTATCAGTTCAACACCAATATTTGCAGTATTGCCCACCCCTATCACATACTTCCGTACGCCTCTGTCACCAGTTCCTGGTCCAAGTCCAGTACTGCTCGACCCGAACTCTGCGCCGCCTCTGCTGTCTCACAGACAAGTGACATTCAAACCTTCTTCTATTGGTGTGCGGATCGATACTGAAATATCGATACCTCCGATACCAGATCTCAGTCTCAATTTGTAGAAACAATGGCAGAGCATAAACGGAGTCATGTGTGGCGCTACTTCAGCTCCACGAACAGCCAAGACACGGGTTGTGATGTTTGTGGAAAAACGGTAAGGAGTTATGTAAACACAACACACCTTGTGAAACACCTCAGGTTAAACCACAACACAGAATACGATGCATTTATGATGAGGCGGACAGAAGAGGAGAGCACAGTGTCAGGTGCTGCTGCTGCTAGGGCAAGACAGACGTCTCTAGCGGAGTCCTTCAGTAGCCCTTTTTACACAGCGTCTCCGCATTATCTCCGGAGCGCTGGTTCCCCAATTCTCCGCCGATGGTGATTCACACAGAGCGAAGTATCTCCGCCTTCACGTGTGTAATTCACACAGAAAGCCGGCGCTGCGGCTCCTAAAGAGGCGTGACGGTACACGTCATGTTGATGACGTCGGTGTCAGGAGTTCTCCCGTCAATCTAAACCCGCTGACAGTTGATGGCTGCTGTTATGTGTAGTGATAGAGATCCTGACCCACCAAACATCCTGGAAAGTGACGATGTTACGTTTTTTTTGCTCTAAATTACATAATTACATAATCACCATCAGTAAACAGGACGCTGTCTGACTCCCTCACTCGCGGGGACGGAGGCTGTTTCTGGGAGAAAGTTCCCTGAAGTCTCGGTCAGGAGGTCTGACGGTTGCTGTGATTTCTTTTTAACACATACACTCGCCGAGTTAAAGTTTTTGCCGGTGACAGACGCTGTTTTTCGGGCAGAAATGTGACTTAGAGGCGTGAGGACAGACGCTTCTCCACGTACAGCTGTGGTAAAACGTTATCTATAAAATATATCTATTATTATTTAAAATCAGTCTAATTTGCTTTAACTGTTAAATGAATATTTTAAAATGTAGGTATTGACAAACTTGTGCCGTTATTGTGGCATGTATTTATTTAATTAAATATTTTACTGGCAATTTCAATTTGAGTCACCCAGTATTATAGAACAGCAAGTGTTTGTATCCCCTTATTGTAGGCTATTTGGAGAGACTACGTACTAGTTGAATCTAAATAAGATTAAACATTCAGTGCAGAGTAGCCCCATTATATGTTTTGCCCTGTTTTGAAATAAATAAATAAATACTCTGATGTCTTGTATTCTTTATGAAGCTATGAATTGAAAAACACTACTTCTTTTAAATTTACCAGACACATTAGTTGTGTTTACACAAAGTATCGGTATGGGATCGGTATTGCCAATACCTGCCTGAATTTTACTCAGTATCTGATCGGAAAGGAAATCGGTGGTATCGAACATCACTACCTTCTTCACCTCCACTCCGATTTCCTTCGTTTTTGGTACTTCGTGAAGGTCTTAAATTTTGTTCAAAGTGGTCTTTAAAAGGTCTTAAAAATTCTTAAATTTGACTTGTTCAAACCTGCAGAGACCCTGTCTCCAGTGAAGTCACACAGTGGCTTAGTTGCATTGTGGGTAATGTCAGTGCCACGGTTTGAAAAGCAGTCCACTGGTTTAACACAGTCCTATAACACCACTGGACTCATTATGAACAGTTAAAAAAAGTGAGGGAAGCGGACAGAGAGTCTGTGTAACCAAACATGTCCGTTGTTTCGACATTATTTGACACAGCAGTAGTAAATGAGTAGCAGCCACACCAGATCCATGCCACTCACTAGCTAGCTTACACTTACCTGTTACTTTCTTAGGTTTTGCTTCTTTTTTCATTGTACGGTAGCTGGCAGCTAGTGTTAAGGCACTATATCACCAAGTTCTATAACAAAGTGATAGCAGAAAAAAAGATAAACGATTTAAGAGGCACTGGATTATTAAAATACTATTTTTTGGATACCATCATCACTATCATTATCAAAACCAATTCTTGGGGACACCCCTAACCTGGTGCCTACTTTACCCACAATGCAACTTAGCCATTGACATCACTGGAGGCAATTTATCAGATTCCATGCAGCTTGCTCTGTAGCCACAGAAGGCTTTATAGCACTTATTTCACATTTCACCTTTCTTTCTATATTCTAAATCTTTTAAGTACAATTCATAGGTACTTCTAATTTACTCTACCTTTACTTAAGTATATCCGTTTACTCCTTCGTACTTCCACATCACAATGTCTGAGTATTCCAAGCCCCTAACATGTGTTTCTACTGCAGAATTATAATCTCTACAAAAAGAATAAACTGGTAGATATAACATGACAGTGACAACCCTTGTGAGCATGAGACCATTGTCTCTCACTCTCTATTTTTTTTTTTCTTTTCTCCTACCTATGTGATGCACAAATGTCATTGTTTGCGGGACTAATAAACGAATTCTGATTCTGATTGTGTGTGAATGGTGTGAACTTACTCTGCCTCTTGCGTTTGTGAAGGCTGGCCTCTACCAGGATCTCCATCCTGGAGAGGAGGTTTTAGGCTCAAGGCTGTTTGGTAATGCCTAAAGTTGCTCAATGTCCTCCCAGATCCATGTTTCTCATATATGTTTATAATTTATCCATATTTTTTTTCCTGATTGTCCGTACTGTCCTTTTATAAGGATAGAGGGTGTTGTATGCTGTACAGATCTTCCAGCCACTCAAGGAACATTTGTGATAATGGGCTGCATTTCCTTTCTGGGTATGTTCGAAGTCAGTCAACACACAAAAATTCAAACACTCATTCTTATGGAATATTACCTATGTGGGTGCTCAAAGTATTATTTAGCAATTTGAGCTGTGCACGTTGGTTGCCTAACTGGATAGATGGACATCAGTTTAAGCATCGTTGAAAGATAGTTTTTTTTGTAAGCATCTGGAAACCTTTGTTCCAGGCCAGAGGCCTTTGGATGCATGGTTGTGGTGTACACAGGGATATAGCAGGGGAGTGTTAAACTTTTAGGTGTTCCTGGAAAGACTAATCTAAAATTAGAATAGCTTAACCTTTGACTTATTCTCAATTTTAACTTCAGGCACATTGAAATAAATCTAATCTTTGTAAACAGCACCCCCTGTTGCACGTAAAAGTCACTGCCAGTGTTTTAGCTCCATCACACAAATCATTTGCACTTTTTCAAAAATGTATCTTGTCTTATATGTTTTTTGTACAACATGACAGTCAGAAATTAGACTCTTGAATCCTGTGTTCTTGTCTTTTACATTATAGTGAACATTGTGTCATTTAAATTGTTTTGGTTAAAGTTGCCTCATCTTTGCAGAGAAAATCAGTGCAGACTCTTTAAATCAATCAGCAACTAAAGTGCAGAAATCAATGGCCACGTGATGTTAACTGTGATGGATTTACAAAAGTCGAGCAAGTTTCACAAGTTTTCTCATTTTAGTATGTCTTTTAATGTGACGGCGGCTATACTGTATGAGTTACACAGTCCTTAAATTCAATTGATTTGGGAAAGACACTGTGGATCAATCAAAAAAAAAAAAAAAATGCCAGCTCAGATTTCAGCTGGCAATGTGTGTAAAGGAATTACCAAATGTTAAATCTCATAAATGTATAGTTGTAAATGTGCACATCTCCCTCTCTGCTCACCCTGAAGGTACAGTCCACAGCAGGTTTCATTTCACATCATGTCACTGGATACAAGGTGGCCACAGGACATACTGTACAACACATCCATTAATCTTATTTTCATCAACAATAATTCAGAACAGCGGTGCAGAGGGAGAAACAATAAAGAGTACTGGATAATTTCTAAGCACAATGATGCAACGGACTGAACACGAGTGGCCCTCTTGTTACAGAGTCATTTTAAAGAATAAGCCTTTCTGAAGGCAACATTGTGTAATTGTTGTTGTTTTGTGGCTGATTGTTTACAAAGCTGATCATCTGTAACCAAAATATATGTACAGATATACAAAAACTTGTACAGGATAAACAGAATTTTCACACGCGAAGCTTTATCAGCGTTAATGGGCCAGTCATTGCGGGACTTCTGTGTCATCCCGGTCTCACCCACTAGCAAAATTCAAAACTACATTTCCCATGTTCCACTTCGTGGGAGCGACCGTAAACAGAAGATTACGGAAACAAAAGAGGTTTTATAAAAACACAAAACACAAACACATCCCGGGTTGTCGAAGTACTCCAGGAACAAACTACATCCACTGACTTCGCTTCTGTCAACAGAAGTTGAGATAAAGAACGAGTAAAAGTGAGTCGAGGACCGATCCGCTCCAGTCAACATGGCACTGAAGAGAATACAGAAGGTATGTTTGATTAGCTAGCCATGGTTGTCAGCTAACAGCAGCGTTAGCTAAGTGGCTCAGCGAATGCTAGTGTTAGGATTCATTTCTGAAAAAAGGTTTGTCAACGAAGATTCAACCCTATATCCGCATTAAAACAACTTCCGGCTAACTTTAGAAGGTTTTTGGAGTTAATTTGTGCGTTGACACCTTTCGGCACAGGTAGCGCACAGTCAACGACAACTTTAAAGTTTCGTCCTGTCGCTAACAAATGGCTCAGTGGGTTTTGTGGCTGCTCTGCTGCCTCCATGTCACTATTGTGACTGTTGTAGACGCTGTCACATTCCTGGTCCTGGCCTAAACGACTCGCACTCTCTCTACACTCGCCCCGGGTTAAATGTCCTCTATAACACGCATCAGCATTTAGCAATGACGCGTGATACTCGATTTACTTTAGTCCCCTTTCACACTGGCACCTTTTAGTACCGGTGTTAGGGGTTAACATGCTACTATGTTAGCTGGCGACGTTTATCTGAATGTGTGTGTGGTTGACGTAGCTACAGCAGATGTTGAAAACAGGAAGATAATACGTAGCTGTCCTCATTAATGCCTCTTTGTTCAGTTTTTAATTAAACGCAGCAGATTCAACTTTGGA
Source organism: Sparus aurata (assembly GCF_900880675.1). Taxonomy (NCBI): domain Eukaryota; kingdom Metazoa; phylum Chordata; class Actinopteri; order Spariformes; family Sparidae; genus Sparus; species Sparus aurata. The sequence goes on from NC_044206.1 coordinate 2,751,041, forward strand.
GTCTGTCTGAGGAAACGTGTCACGTACTAACACTCCCTGTCCCTGTCTGAACTGTGCTTGTGTTTACGGAAGATGGAAACAGGAAAGATGTGTGTCTCCCTCATAAAGTTTTTGAATTCACCTGTTTGTCTGGTGGAGCCTGTCAGAGGAAACATGCATTAAAAGACATGTCATAAAAGTAACAAATGCAAAGGTCCATATATTTTAAGTGATGGAAAAGAAGTAACATGACCTGAACCAACACAGTGTGTCACCAAATCATCAAAATGAACCATTTATCTATCATCTTTAAAGTTATGTTATAGACTATTTAATACATGTCTTCAGTATAGAGTGTGAGAAACACATAAGAAGCTAGAAAATAATTTCTTGTTCAGATAACCTACTACCTGCTGCCAAAAGAACGCAACAACTGGACAAAACCAAAATACTTTGAAGAATTTCCTGCTCATGACAGATTATCAGTTATAGAAAACAGGCACTATATGGCCAGAAGTATAAATACAATGTTACGTCCACATGTGATCATCACTGAGCCGATGTGGGATCTTCAAACTTCAGTATTCCGTGTTTACATGTGCACTTCAGTTTTTAATTACGTGTTGTTCTAACTGCAGACACAGTGTGGTTGATCTGGCTGCCTTTTAGAAATGGCTTTATATATGATATATGACTTGCAGATATTTCACCAAAGATCAAATCCACGTTGATTTGGTGATGCACTGTGTTGGTTCAGGTCATGTTATTCCTCTCCCACATCATGAAGCTCCAACAGACAAATGGTGCATTTAAAAACTTTATTAGGGAGACAGACATCTTTCCTGTTACTTGTTTCCATCTTCCATAACAACAAGCACCGTTCAGACAGAGACGAGGGTTCAGAGTGTAAGTATATGACACATTTTTTATGAACGTTGACAAGGACGGCTACGTATTCTCTTCCTGTTTTCAACATCTGCTGTAGCTACGACAACCATAGACACATTCAGATAAGGTCGACAGTTAACATAGTCCTGCGTTAATCCCAAACACCGTTACTTGCCGATTTAAGAAAACAAATTCAGGCTACCTGCATCGGAGCAGAGCCAGTAATCCCAGGATTAAAAATTGGTGTTAGCCCACTTTGGATCGTGCCAGGATTGTGTCAGTCTGAAAGTTGTCCTAGCCTGAGACTGAGAAGGGTCTAAGAATGCTGTTAGTGCAGTGTGAAAGGACTTTTAATTTAAGTGGACAACAGCCCTGTTGTATTTGATGTACTGTTGCTCTTTTGACAGTGGACAAGTCCTGCAGTGAACATTTCTTCAGAGCACACAATGCCATTCATTTCTAACTGTTTCGGTTTCTGCTGTTATTGCCAGACATAGGAACCAATGATGAAGTGAGATCAATAGGTTGGCGAGGTATGTTGAACATAAAGCCACGGTTTTCAGTGAGCCTGTGGTGGCTCTTTGTGAACCTGGCTAGATTGTTGCACATCTAATCTAGGTCCATCTAAACCACCCTAACCCTACACTCTCTACTCTGAGCAAAATACATTTTGAGCTGAGAGAATAAGTTTCATATGCAGACTTGCTGAGCCCTAAGTTAGCAATGTCATCAAACAAACCTGTAGTTACAGCAATGCCATCTGTATATATTGTGTTGTGTTAAGTTTGATATGTTTACCTCCACCTCAACTTAACAGATGTAGACAGTGGTGTGTGTCTTTGCCTCCTTTTTTTTTAAATCAACAATGAGCTTGTTGGTTTGTTGATGTAGAGTAGTATGTTGTTCTCTGTGCACCACTCCATTTTTTGACATCCTCCTAATATGAATTTGGACTGTGCAATATATTGATTCAGAATCGACATTGCAATGTGCACATGCACAACAGTCACATCACAGGACAAATAAAAGCCCTGCATTGAAAATGTTACCAAAGTCAATGTAAGCGAGTATTATCAATGAAGCCTACTTAAAATATTAAAAGCACTCAATGCAGAAAAATATCCCCTGTGACTACAATATTTATACCATTAAATTGTTATTACTCATGCATTTCTTTAAAAGCAGGATTTTACTATTACAGTTGGTTAAAGGGGAAGCAAATGCTGTCACAAATGTCACCTCCAAAATCCTTGTTTTCTCCAACTAACTATACAAACCTTTTGTCTACAGACAAAACAAGTATAAGTAAAAAAAACAAACCTTGTCTTAAAAACGAGGGTTTTAGAAATATCTAACACCTAAATACACCTTCATCAACAATGTTGTCCAAAAAACCCCCAAAACAAATAAATTATTAGTAGTGGAGAAATAGAAGCATTATTGAGTGTGAAAGCTAACTTTGAAACCAGCAGTTTGCAGACAATCTTAACTTAAGGTCCACTCCTCCATCCGCTGAAGAATACAATGAGATGTGAGAGAGAGAACCAGATGGATTTTTGTTTCGTTTTTATTCCTGCCTCAAGTGGAGGAGTTGAAGTATCTTGGGGTCTTGTTCACGAGTGAGGGAAGGATGGAGCGTGAGATTGACATGCGGATCAGTGCTCGGCTGGCCTGGGAACGTCTGGGATCCTCCAGAGGAGCTAGAGGAAGTGTCCGGGGAGAGGGAAGTCTGGGTGTCCCTGCACAGGCAGCTGCCCCCGTGACCCGGCCCCGGATAAGCGGAAGAAAATGAATGGATGGATGGATGTTTTTTATGTCAGTGTTTTGGCTGATATCTGTTACCTGATATATCTTTACTCAAAAAACTTGTGTGATACACATGAAGTGAGTTGTCTTCATTTTCAATCTAAAGTTAAAAATGAGGAGCATTACATTTGATCGGTACCTGTTCAGCTGATTCATTACCAGCAATGTTTGTTCTGTATTGAACAGGAGTTGCAGGACCTGCAGAGAGACCCTCCAGCACAATGTTCTGCTGGACCAGTGGGAGATGACCGTAAGTACACACACACGTTTAATGCCAATTACACAATTTCCTCATGCTCGTATTATAAAAAACTCAGATTAAAAAAGCTACACTAAATTGGTCTATTTTATCAGATGTATGTTGCCTGCTAATGCCTAATTAATTAATTTAATTATTTATTTATACAATAATAGCATTTTTTTCAGAATTTTCCATGTCATGTGACCCAGTAACTCTAAATCAGTAACACTACTGAATGGTATCACTGCACACGACATAAAGGACTCCTATTTTTAATGTGTATGACCTCTCCATTTAATTTATCTTGACTATTTCTTAAATCAAAATGAAGCATTTTCAACCCACCTGTTGCTAACTGTTCAACTCTCACATTGGAAAGCTCTTTGACTTTATTCTTGTCTTAACTTTTCCCATCAGGCTCTGTGCCCTTTTTGAGTTTGGTAATAAAAAGGGCAAGGCAGGTGTGCACACAAACTGTAAACATGCCACGCACCAGCCTTTTTCCCCCCCGTGTCTTTAAAAATCCAGCAGCGGTGTGTAAGGTTTCCATGACGATTGTTTTGGCACCTTATATTTATTATTAGAAGGAGCTGTCATAGTTAGGGGAGAAAGATATGTCCAAAGATTCTCGTCCAGATTCTAATTCAGGGGGTTGGCGATAAAACCAGCTCTGCCGTCCTCAAGCTTTAACAGCAGCTACTTTTGGAAGCAGGCCAAATGTCAAATGATACCCATTATCCTAGCCATTGTTGGGAAAAACTGCTCCTAAATGTGACTTGGTTAAATATTTCCCTCGTATGTAACAGTAATACTTTTAGTATTACAATACCATAAACTGAACAGAATGTATTGAGTCACCACTGTAACTGAGCTGCTCGCTGCAGACTGAGAGAGCCATTGTCAGTTCAATTGTAATCCACGCTGCATTGTTTCCTCGTTAAAGACCACAAAAGTCACTTAAAAATCATCAAAAAACAGTTGTAAATGATAGGCAGGTAAGGTATTCCCCTAATATACAGTGTTTTTTTCTCTACATTTTTGTAAGAGAGTACTGAACACATTACTAAGGTCATGTGAATGATGAAGGGCTCACCTAATCCTTTAAGCACCAGAATGATTTTGGGTGCGATGTGTTCACTTATTGATGTACTGCTGAAGTGCATTTGAACAGCCCTGCAACCACTTAGAGAAAAAATGTACTGAACAACATAGTGTGTCAGTGACAAGGAGTCTTTGAACTGAACAGTAACAGACTTGACTGCACTGCGGGCCAGCAAGAATACTAAAAAACTTGACAGCCCTGCTGTGCTCAGTTACAGTTACACAACTATGACTGGACACTTAAAATTTGTGTGAGGATTTACCCAAGGGTCAATCATGATTCATTCTTCCCTTACAACTTATTTTGTGAGTGAAAGTGGAAATAGAAATGTTTTGAGAAATAAAGCAGCACACAGCGCAGAGCAAGTGTCAGAATCAGAATTCCTCTATTAGTCACACGGGGACATTTGTGCATCATTTGTTTTTATGATTAACATTTTTTATTTTATTATTTCAAAAACACCCCTAGGGCTAAATGGCATTCGTATCTCTGTAATCTCACACAAATTATCATAAATATTGGTCCAGTTGGACTTTAGCACATGACCATAAAACATGAACTAGAGTACCTTCCTCAGATTTGCATCACCAACAGTTTGATGTGGGTAATAATCCTAATCGAAATAATCGGGAAGGAGTCCAATAAAAACGATGTATAATTTGAATTGAATAAGACGTATTCTTTCATCCCTTGAAACTACTTGACATTTTTACAAATTCTGTTCCAATCTTCATCATCAAATGTCAGGTTCAGATCCTTTTCCCATGTCTTCTGCAGAGCTGAAATGTGCCCATTGCCAAGAGTCTGAATCATCATAGAATAATAGACAGCCGCCTCGTGTCCTTTTCCATAAGTCTGTATAATTTTATTATCTAGTTCTGCATTATGTATATAAATAATAAATAATTTCCCTGTCTGGGATCATTAAAATAATTCTATCTATCTATCTATCTATCTATCTATCTATCTATCTATCTATCTACCTATCTACCTGTCTATCTATCTATCTATCTATCTATTTATCTATTTATTTATTTATTTATGGGGACTGATGCAGCAGACTCAAATATCCCCACCACCATATTTCGAAGTTGCAAGTATCTATAAACGTGAGACGTAGGAACATTGAACCGCTGCACCAAATCCCCCAAAGTTTTTAAGGAACCATCACAATACAGATCCCCAAATGTGACACACCATTCTCCCACCATATCTTCCAATAGATGGGGTATTTACCAATTCGTAGTTTGGGATTTGACCAGATACTTGAAGAGGCATTTCAATAGGGATCAAATTTAAATATCTGAGCAATCTTAGTCCAAATTAAATTTAAAATGAGAGATTATTGGATGTGTTCTAGCTTTTGTATTTCATTTAATAGACAAGACTTGCATGGGTGATAGAGGGGCCATTACAGCTTGCTCCATACAGTACCACAGGGGGGCCCTTTCGGAAGGGAGAGACCTATGGGCCAGGTGCCTTAAATTAAAAGCATAATAATAAAACAGCATCTTTGGCAGCCCTAAGCGTCCTCTATCAGTTGGTCACTGTAACTTGCTGTGGTTCAAACGGGGGCGTTTACCATTCCAAATGAATACCTTGGATATCCTGTCAAACCTTTTAAAATAATAATGGGGAATTTCTAAGGGGAGGGCCTGGATAAGATAATTAAGTTTGGGAACACAGTTCATTTTCAAAACATTAACTTTACCTGCCATAGACAAATAAAAAGTTTTCCATCTCTCAACATCACAAGAAATTGGATCAAAATTAACTTTGATCAGATCTTTCAGCTGTCAAGGAAATCAGATACATAATACCTTGCTGAGGCCACTGAAGTACACCTGGGTGGAAGGTAGTGGAGGGGCAATAAGCTGTTAAAGGGAGTGCCTCGGACTTGGACCAATTCACCCTGTCGCCAGAGAATTTGGAAAATGAGTTTATGATACTAAGAAGACATGGTATAGATCTGCTGGGGTCGGACACCAGTAATAAGATGTCATTGGCACAAAGCTTCAATTTATGTGCCATCCCACCTACAGTAATACTCGGGAAGTCAGTCGCCCCACGTATAGCTGCTGCAAGAGGCTCAATTGCTAGACAAAAGAGCAAAGGAGACAGGGGCGAACCCTGCCTGGTTCCTCTACCCAACGTAAAATAATCTGAGACCAGCCCATTAGTCTGCACTGCTGCTTGTGGGTCCTTATAAAATACATGAATCCATTATATAAAGGTAATACCAAATCCAAACTCCTCTAAATTTTGAATAGATACCCCCATTCCACCATGTCAAATGCCTTTTCAGTGTCCTGAGAGATTGCTGCAACTGTTGACCGGGCGTCAGACCACATGACATCAACAAGGCGTCTAGTATTATCTGAGGAGCGACGACCACAAATGAATCCATCTTGATCAGAATGGATCAATGGCGTAGTTACCCTGTCTAAACGATTTGCTATCTATTTGCATTAATGAAATAGGACAGTAATACTTGCACTCATCCAAATCCTTACCTTTCTTAGGAACTAGACTAATAAGGGCCTGTCTCAGAGTTGGTGGTAGTATACCCCTCTCCAGCGCTTCCTTATACACCTCCGGTAAAGGTGAAGCTAGCTCTGTTGCAAAGCTCTTAAAAAATTCCCCAGTAAAGCCATCGGGTCCAGGTGCTTTACTTGAAGGTAAAGCCTTGATTACCCCTTTAATCTCCTCAATAGTAATACCTGAGTCTAGAAAATCCCTCTGTTCCTCTGTCAATTTTGGAAGTCGTAGTGGTTCTATAACCTTGAATGAATGAATTTCTTCTTCACTAGAGGTAGATGTCGAACTATAGAGATTACTATAAAATTCTTTAAAGGCCTGATTAATATCTACAGTTGCAGTAAGCAGGTCCCCGACCGGCGACCTAACAGCAGGAATAGTGGAGGCCAACTCCCTCTGTTTTATATAATTGGCAAGCAATTTTCCTGCTTTGTCTCCTGACTCAAAATATGTTTGTCTAGCCCTAAATAAATTAAATTCAACCTTTTGGGTTATTATATTATTATACTGATATTTTGACTTTGTCAGTTTTCTCATCCCGTCCTGTGTCACTTGTTGCTTCAACTCTGTTTCAGCCTGTTTAATTATATTTTCCAATTCTAGCAACTCCCGTGTTTTACTTTTCTTATGTATGATGTGTGTGTGATAATACGTCCCCTTATCACAGCCTTTAGAGCCTCCCACGGAACTCCCGCGGATGATACAGAATGCCAATTGATCTCCAAATAATTATTTAGTTCTGTCCTGAGCCGCTCTACATTTACAGGGTCCTGCAGAAGTGACGAGTTCAGACTAGGGATGGGCAATGATTTTCGATTATTCGAATAGTTGTTAAATCATAAATATTTGATACCCCGTGAAAAAATATCATCGCACGGCCACCGGACAGCATAGCGAGCTTGTCTTTAATTACAGCCACCTGAGTGCACAGTAGTCACTCACAGTAACTTCAGTGAGTTCGCGGTTCGCGCAGGTGGAGTCTCATCATCACGATGATCTCACGTGAAAGCCTCTCAAACAGCAGCAGCGTCTCAAAACTGAAGAACGAAACTTACAGCACAGCGAGCGAGCTCAGCCGGTTTCGATATGATACGTAACTGACTTATGTGGTAGGATTTAGTCCGGTAAAGTTGGAAATATATTCACAGATACGAACTTCCCGGATCAATAACTCATAAGTGAAACCTTGTTAAAACACAAACGACGGCTCTTTCCTACCGTAGTACGGTAGACAACGAGCTACAACCGTATTTTCATCTAAACGAGCGTCTGGACATTAACTCTGGTCTGTATGGTCAGCTAGCTGTGAGACGAGGGCGCAGGGACCGTCTACAAAGTGCAGCACTGAAAAGAGAAACTACAAAAAATATTCAATAACTTCACTATTATTCAGAGTGTAGTGTCACCAAAATCACACCACACATCAGTGGTCTCCTGCTGGTTATTCTACAATGTTTTTGTTTAGAAAAAATGTGCTTTGCCATAATTTTGAGGAATTTCTATTTGGGAGAAATATTCAATAACACTGATATTCAGTGTGGTGTCACAAAACTCACCTCACTCTAACCCTACTTAACAAAAACTGTTTTGTAATGTAACATTAACTTGATATTGGTATTTAAAAAATGTTTTAATACATAATCCATGTCTTATTATAAATTAGGATGTTATGGTATCAGTCTAAAGGGAAATCAACACATTTTACTCAGTGGCCTTTGTGCCCCTGACAAAAAAAAAAAGTGAAGGCCAAATGGACTTGCCCCTAAAATGACGAAATTCCCACCCACATGTCATATTTGGCTTTGACTTTGACTGAACATTTGCTCTCACTTTGCATAAAAATATCGGGATATAGATCGTATATCGATATTCAGCCTAAATATATCGGGATATGACTATTAGTCCATATCGCCCAGCCCTAGTAGGATGGCAACAACTCAGTCCATCAGTGCTCACTGCATAGTGTCAATGAAAGCCATGGCTCTCAGGGGACAGTCAAAAGCCTTCACACCCTCGCCGGTCTCGATTCTCAGCTTAGCCGGGAACAGCATCCTGAAACTAACCCCCCGCTCATGTAGTTTTTTCTTGCAATCCCTGAATTTGTTGTGTTTCATCTGAGTGGCTCTGGAGAAGTCGGGGAAGAGCAAAATAGTAGTGTTTACCCAACTCAGCTTGCCTTTATTCCTCGCTGCTCGCAACACCTCGTCCCGGTCTGCCGATCTCATAAACCTGGCCAGTATTGGTCTGGGTCCGTCTCGCTGGCCAGCGAACCGATGTGCCAGCTCAATCTCTCGTCTCCCCTCTATGTTCAGCAAATTTGGCAACAGCTCTTCCAAAAATCCCACCACATCTCCTGCCTCTTTGCCCTCCGGAAAGCCGACGAAGCTTACATTGTTGTGTCTCAAACGATTCTCCATGTCTTCCAATTTGTCCCATATCTGTCCGACATCTGTTTTGCTAGCTGGCGGGTTAGCTTGCCACTCCTGCTCGACTCTTTCCAAGTACTCGACTCGGTTCTCCATGTCATCCTGTCTCGTAATTAGGGCTGAAAGTTTAGACTCAACCGACGTGGTGGTACGACATATGTCTGCCAGCCCCCCCAGGTCTTCAGAAATATTTGTTAGTGCTGAGTATATATCTTGAGCTATGTCGTTAGCTTGTTGCTGCTCGGGCTCGTCAGCTCCATCTTGACCTTGCATCATGGCGTCGGCCCTGTGCGACCGTAAATGACGTTTAATATCTCCACAGGCCGCAGACTTCGAAAGTTTCAACATTTGTGCATCCTCTTTAAGCAAAAACCAGTATGCTGGATGGTAGTATCTCTGGCGTAAATGTTTAAAATGGTGAAGGCAGCAATGCAGTGCGGAGCGCCCTACTCCGTGGCTTCTTCTTGCATCGCGTCACGTGACTCACCTCACATTTGTGCATCATTTAGACTGAGGCAGTTGTCATTTTCCTTCCTTTCCACCCACCTGTGCGCCCCTGCGTGTGTAGGTCTTAAAATGAGGTGTGGTCAGGTGCACTGATGGTGGATTGCTATCTTGAGGCAGCAGAAGACGACAGCATCACAGACCAACAAAGATCTGGTCTAAAGTCAAACCGCAGTCTGTTTCCTGATATTTAAAGGACACATTAGATGCTCCTTCACAGGCAGGCTCACACCGTTCATACACTCTGATTTTATGATTATGAGGCTGCTTTCAGTTATTTTAAACATTTCCATGAACACAGTCATGTACTGTAACAAACATCGTGGCACATTTGATCAGCTGAACTAAAAGCTGTAGTTATAAACTCCAAAGGAAACCAGTCAGCAGTTTTAAATAATCAATGAAGTTTATCAGCTGTTCCTTGTGCACAGTTATGTAGAGATAGCTATATACTTTCCGCTGCTGGAGGATCACTGCAGGTAATGTCATTAATATTTTGTTCACGAAGGACGTGGTTTTCTGCTCTCATCCCGCCGTTATTTATTGAGATGATTTTTATGACCCGTTCCACCTGATCCAAAGACTGAGAATCGCGCACATACAGAGGGACCCGCAGCAGCGCTCCTCCTCCTCAGTTTAATATCTGTGTATTTTTTCATATGCAGCCCAAAAAGAATTGTTGATGATGATTGTGAAGCAGCGGGGCAGAGGGTCCAGAAGCACCTGGCTCTTAAAGTGAATGAGAGAAAAAACACACCCATGGCTACTTAAGATTATGATACCACCTCTTTGCGCCGTGTACTGCACTTTGCACCCAGGTTATCCACCGTTTAACCAGCAAACTTGGACACATCCTAAAAACCCTTGCGAGCTGCACTGTAGTCAAAATAGGGCCCAATGTGTTGTAACTGATGGATGGTGGGTCATGAACATTGTGACATGCACAGCTGACTTTCTCCTTTGTCTCTCTCTTTCTCCCTTAATTGCTTCAAGTGTTTCATTGGCAGGCGACCATAATGGGTCCGGTGAGTATCATGCTATCACACAGTCTCCTGTAATTGTGCTGTATTAGAAATACTGCTGGAGTAACGATTAAGACCACCATGGGGACATAAAAAAGTTTCAAGGGAATTAAAATAACTTAAAAAGTTGTATTTAGCCCCAAAGCGATATTTAGCAAGATCTGTGGCACTCAGTTTTTTATGCAGGACCAAATAACTTCTCAATAGAGCTGATTAATACTAGACAGAATCGAAATGTGGTCGTTTTAGCGTGAATTGTTTTACTGACAGAGATGTCTCATATGTCTTTATATCAGGGTGACAGTCCTTACCAAGGAGGAGTTTTCTTTCTCACAATCCACTTCCCCACCGACTACCCATTTAAGCCACCAAAGGTAAGCCCTGGTTTGGTTTCTCAAGGCTTTGTTCTGCCATATTGTAGAATGTATCTTGGGTGTTGGGCTGTCAGGAAACCCTCTAGTCCTGCAAACATCTGATATGTTATAAATTATGTGAGCATAATTTTCCTACATAATCCATTACCATCATTAAATGTACAAACCTGAAGGTTACTATCAAGCTAAATCATTGGCCTCTTGCTAAAATGCCCTGTGTCATCAAATAAACAATGTTATTCCTTCATACAGTATATAACTTATTTTGATCTCCCATTTCTGTTTTAAACATCATAAAATATAGACCATATAGTCGCTTCCCGGTACACAACTGGTGGTTGATTTGCCTTGCTGAAGTTGGCAAACTCGTCAGTTTCTGTGGCCATTGTCATCTGTAACTGTAACATAAAAGCTATAAGTGTAAAGGTTTAAAGGATAGTTAAACAAGGTCGTCTGACCTGTCTGATGTTTCTGCTGTGCTTTCTTTTCAGTTTTTGCCATATTTCCTCTCTGTCCTCTTTCCTCCGAATGTGGCAACCAGCTTTACTTGGTTCTCAATAAGAAGCTGTTTTGGTTGTTAGTGGCTGTTACAAATGTAATCTTGGCTTTAAGATCTTTAACTCGACTTCACTGTTGCAGACTTTGCCTACGGTTACAGTACAGGGGCATACATTGAGTAGGGATGGGCATTTCAGGCAAAAATGCTATTCGGTAGCATGGGAACTATTCGATGATTGTTCCAAGATCTGCTGTTTGTATGTACTGTAGCATATAGCAGCACTTTTAAATATTGGCCTCAACCAAAGCCTGTAATAATGTAATGCCACCAGGTTATTTCCAGGCACCAGTAAAAACAAGGGGGAAAAACAGCGAAAAAAAGTCACTTGAACTATCTCAAATTCTTCTAATCTTGTGAATGTTTGAAAATCATGATGCATCCCTAAGATGTATAGCTCAGAACCCCTGTGTCACAGGTGTCTGGTTATACAGTCTCATCAGTTAATCCAACCTTTCCCCTGTGTCCATATAGCATTTATTTGAGTTTGTTTATTTGCAGAATGCTTGTAGGGCATTGGGATGAAACACTTGTGTGGTTAGAGAAATAACTTGCATTATTTTTTATTGACAGTAGCTACGCAGGTAACTTAACTCTTTGTTAACAGAAGGCTGACAATGCTCGGGGTATAATACCTGTTGGTTGTTGCTATAATGTGAATTATGTAATCGGGTGTCACCATTGTAAATAGCACCAAATGTTCTAAGTAGGAACCCACCTTTGCAGGTGTTTCTACCCGGAAGGTTAATATTTTCTGACTGCTGTCGCTGAGTGTCGCTGTCTGTCACTGATGCTGAGGCAGCTTGTTGCTGCATTAAAGTTATTATCATTGTGTTTGCAAAGGAGAATTATGTTGTTTGAATATCATGAAGAACATATGTAATAGGCAATAAATGCACTGAGTGTTCAAGAAAGAAACATTGTCTTGAAGCATAAATCAGTCAGTAACAAAGTAATTAGCGTGTCAATTGAGTCGTCTAAGCGGAGGCACCTCAATAGCTGAACAATGTTGGCTTAGCTCTTACAATAGCATTCCAATCTACTAGCAGTCTACTCCCACAAATGGGCTTTTCCTTCTCTGTTATGAGCTCAGGATACACTGATGTGGACTGAACAAGCTTGCCCTTATTTTCTTGGATACCAGGGTTGATGCTGGGTGATGAGTACCACCTAATCTAAAATTGGTTGATTGGTTGTATGAAGTGATCACACAAAAAAATGGAAACCTTCAGGAATGTGGCTGCAGGCTACCACATGCGTTCTCCATTCACGAGGAACAATTGGCACTCAGAAAAAAAAGCCGTCAACCGGGGGACGGACGGACGCTCGTCACTGTCACCCGCGGAGTAGAGCGGCGCTAACCTAGCGGTATAGCGGCGCAGCGCCGCTGTTCCACCGTCTGGGGAGAACCCTGGTCTTGTAACAGTGCATTTTTGGTTATTGTCTTCATGAGCTCTTCTTAAAGAAAGTACACAATAAAACACATCATGAAATAAACAATCCAATATGTAATATAGTTGCATAATATGTTGTTGTTGTCCTAGCCCTTTGTCATATACGCATTTGTTTAATTTCAAATGGGGACAACAGGTTTTAATGAGAGTCGAGCTGAATGAGGTGAATGAGAAGATGTTGTGACTGTACAGTGTTTTAATACTTTAATTTGTGTTCACAACAATCCCAGTTTCCTCTCTTGATTTGGAAGGTCCCACCAGGGAGAAGTGACCAAGAAAATCATAAACAGCATACATGGTTCTCCCCAGACTGTGGAATAATGGCGCTGAGCTGCTATACTGCTAGCTCGGCGCCAGTATACTCATTTTCAAATTAAGGGTGTTTATTTCCTATTTCCCCTGATGATTTTGCTCAAATCTCGATGATTTTGCTCAAATCTATAGGGCCCTATGATTTCCGCGATCACGAAATCGCAGACGAATTAGCAGAATTGGCCGATTAAAACGGAATCGGGGAATATCGCGAAATTTGTCATAATTTCACTGAAACGTTGTTTTCGTGTGGAAGAGGAGCGTATGTCTGTGGAAAACTTCACAGAGGGAAACAATTCTGGGTGGCACAACAAGCCCCCTCCACAGACTGAATTCCCCCGTCAAAACAACTGTAAGCATGGCGAAGAGGCTGTCCGCGGCTCCGTCTTCATCGGCGAAAAAACTCAGAAACTCGGCATTAACCCCTCAGTACAGAGCCAAGCCCCCGAACGACTTGTATGTGTCAGGTGAACTGTTGTTTTGCAAAGAAGCAGACCTGAGGAATCATAATTAAAGTTGTTATGCGTGAGAGTTAGCCACCTGTCCGATTCATATTATCGGCATATAATACCAGAGTGACTGTTAACTGCTGCTAACAGTAGCTGCTGTTAGCTAACTAGCCCCGTTAGCCACAGCCCTCTTAGCTGACTCTGCCTGGGCTGGGAGCTCAGAGGACAGGGGGATGGTTGGAGTTTTCACTGCTAGCTGGTTAGTATGCTAACTTGACATAACATCACGAGTATAATTTCTCATTTTGTTGGTCATCTTTGCTAATTTTTTTAATATTTACAACTTAAATTTTCAGAACAATTTTGGTATGCAAACATTTACTGGATCTGCCTGAGAGCTGACTATGTTTTTATTCAATGAAACTCAAATGAAACCCATAAAAACGCAAAATATACTACTGTATGAAGACATGATGAAGTCAAAATGTTTTTGATGCACTTTAATGTACTGTACGGTACAGTATTGAGGAAATGTGTTTGTCACCTCAAACTTCTCAAATTTCTATTTAATTTATGGACATTTTAGTCATTTACATTAAAAACACACTGTTTTTGGTCGTATGATAAGAGATTCCCAAAAATTAAAATGGAAAAAACGGAATTTGGGAAAAAATAAATTGGAATTTGGGAAAAAATAAAACAGATTTTATAGGGCCCTAAATCTATCGGAATACGTTGGTTTACAATAAATAACATTCTATTCTATTATAAGAAGAACTTGGTGTTGGACATTTTCTTTGATGAATAAGATGTCTCTGTAAGTGGTATATTTAGAGAAGACTGAAGGCTGAAGTTGCAGTCAACATCCTAGAGCTTCCTCCTACGGGGGGGGGGGACCCCCCCGGCGTTGCATGCCACTGACGGTGAAATTTGAAAACAGCAACACTATACTAAAAATTTCTGTGGAGAACCCTGGCATACTTTACTATGACTAAAGTTGCTTTTTGAAATGGTCACATTCATGATAATGTTTTCATCAATGCACTATGCCTGGACTGTAACAACTCTAGAGCCATATTTGGACAGAGCCTCTTGCTACTAACACTTGTATAGAAGCATGAAAGTACATCTTCTCTGCTTATACAGACCAGTGTAAATAACATGTGTTTTTATTTACAGGTAGCATTTACAACAAAGATTTATCACCCAAATATAAATAGCAATGGGAGTATCTGTTTGGACATTCTACGGTCACAGTGGTCTCCAGCACTAACAGTGTCTAAAGGTAACTACTGTCTCCATCTGCTTTCACTGTGTCAAATGTAACTGCAACAACAACCATATGTCAGTTTTAAATGCTGCCTGTTTTTTAAGAGGCAACAATTTTTAATAAACCCAATAGTGGCTGTGAAGTCACTGATGAAGTAACCTCTTAAGTGTAGTGTAGCCTTTTCCGTGCTACTGTGAGTTGTCTCAGCACGCACCAAGCACACAGTACTGGGTGTAATTCTCTTTTATTGATCAACACCACCAAATACACAATCATACAAACACAGTGACTAAACGCGGCTCGTGCGTCTCGCATCCTGCAGCTGCTCTCCTGTGCACCTCCCATGCATCCTCCATCTGAGGTCCAGCATGCTTCTGCATATAAAGGGAGACAGTGATTAGTAACCAGGTGCCAGCTCTGTCAATCACTCACCTGGCGCTGCTCTCCTGAGCCCTCTCTACCTCTCTCTCTCTCCCGCAGCTGCGCCTCGACCACACTCACCTCCACATGTATAATATTATAATTTAAAGCCTCTTTAATCTCAGCGTATTTGACAAAACTGTTGTGTACAGTGATTCAATTAGTGGAATCCATATTCAGTTGCTTGCTTACAGTTTTTTGAGCATACATGCATGCATACATACACAAAAATACCTCACTACAGTTAAACTCCCACTCCTGAAATGATGAGTGTGAGTGAAGATTGAAGATTACACCATTAGGATTTCTGAATAGCTTTGTATACTGTAATACTGCCCAAATTATATCAACTGCCAGTTTAAAACTGCTTGTGCAGTATAATCCAAGTCTCATTTATTTAGCTGTTTGCTCAACACTTCCAAAAAAACCTTGCTAATTAAATCCTTTCTAGATAAAAGCCTGAGGGCAAACTAATACTATACACCCAACCAGCAACAACTGAAGTCAGTCATGTCAAGCTGCTGCCTGGTGGAGATCCCAACTCAGTGCTAAGCAGTCAGACTAACCCATAATAGGCCTACTGCTATGCCAACATGTATCATGACAGCCTGATAGGTAGGTAGATAGGATGTTTGTGTCTAGTCTATGCTGACCGAAGTTATCACTCTTGTTGGATCTATCAAGAGTAGGCTCAATTTAACCACATTTAATCTTCATGTAGGCTAATGTGATATTTTTGATTTATCTTTATTCCAGTTTTGTTGTCCATATGTTCGTTGCTTTGTGATCCAAACCCTGACGACCCCTTAGTTCCAGACATAGCACACATCTACAAGAACGACAAAGACAAGTGAGTATATGTACAGACTGAGGATTAACTTCAGAGCCTGTGTCCACATAATGTCTCTCTCTAGCAGAGTCTTGCTGGCAGTGCTCTTGGGAGCACTGTTTTGAAGCACTGGTGATGTGAGAGAAAAGATTCTGCATGTTGATTTAGATTGACTTAAGCTAATCATATTTTTGGTAACCAGGGTTAAAGGTAAGAAGTCCTGTCCCATCTACATTTCAGAGATTTTCAACCATAACTCTCAGAGCGGCTGCCCAAAAAAGGCAGAGTGTACTGAAAATAGATGCTTGGCCACATGATGGCGCAATTGCTCTCTCCTCATTGGGAATAATTAAAAAAGATGCTGGCATTGTAATACAATAAGCAGACCTTATTAGGACACAGGCCCCTGTTGTCTTCTAACATCACTATCAACATCAGGTGACGTGCAGTTGTCATCCACTGACTTCGCCCTCTTCTCTTCTCTCTGCAGATACAACAGACTAGCAAAAGAATGTACCCAAAAGTATGCCATGTAAAGAAAAAATAATATAAAAAAAAACATGCTGAGAATTTTTCTTTATCCTTCTTTTTTTAAGTCACAACACACTGTACATTATAGTATAGAATCATGAAGTAATCTTAGTTGAACTGTCATTACTATTCTATGGAAACCCTGAACAGCCATGGGTCAAAATTACCTCTGTTTTGCCGCAATAATGTATTAAAAATAGTTTTTCTCACAATCAAAAGTTATTTATGTCATTATCACGGAATGCATTTACCAGTTATCATGATAAAACAAAACGATGTTCCTACTTATTATTTAAAGAGATCAATAGTGCCTTGCTAGCATGTGTACACGACATCTTGACAAGTGTAGCAACTGATTTCAGCTGCAAATGTCAGATTGAGGAGTGCTCTTTATCTATCAATGCATCAGACTGAACATTTATCTTGTATGTACTTTATTAGGCACACCATGCAAACGTTGGTAGTTTTTTTTCCATAGGCCAACAAGAAGCTGTAGCCTGCTGGAGAGTAACACATTTGCTTGAGATGATTGTCACTGTATGTAAGAATGTTATTTCATCTGCCCTGTCTCTACACAGAATTAATGATTTAAGCACAAGTGTCTCACTCTTAAAAGTTCACATGGGAACAAGCATTACATTAAAACGCTATTGTTATGCCCTCATATCAAATCAACAGGTAAAGCATTCAAAAGTTCATATGGTTGACTTTGATGCTCTCAAACCAACACTATGGAGCAGTGTATGTATGTCATGATCCACTCTTATGAATGTATCATATGATAAATTATCTCCTTGTCTTGGGGGAAAAAATAAAGAGTTGTTATCTTGTGATATTGATATAAATAGGTTGGGATTCATAAAACAAAGAAAGTGTAACTCGTTATCACGGTGGAAACGGAGGAAATAAGATAGTTGACCCATAGCCACTCAGGGTCTACGTACTAACAGACCATGTCATGTACATTATTGTTATTTTTTTATCGGTGGAGAGGGTTATTTAGCAGATGTGATTGCCTGTGGTCATTTAATGGAGGCCGTTAAAAGTTTAGCATCAAGGAAATTGTATTCATGATACACAAGTTTATTAGAAATTGTTTTACAGCATTCTGTTGCCAGTCAGCAACAAGCCATTTTTCTAGAGGGGCTGAATTAAAGTACCGTTAGATGGCATACATGTGGAAAAAAAAGCTGCTCCATAACTGGATAATCCCAGATTCAGATCCATCAGCAGCCACAAAGGAAGGCACTGAACCATATGGAAATATGGAAGGATGCAAGCCAAATATGGAAACCCTCCATTCTGACATGTATGTAAAACAAAAGAATAATGACGACATCATAATGCCCCCTTTAACATGGAACCTTCAGCTCACGTCTTGGAGGTTTTTGTTGAGTTATTTTGCATCTTGTAGCAGACAAAGTTGAATGGAACAATGTGTTTCTGCAGTTGGCCTGAAAACTGAAAGCAATTCCAAGTTGAGTTATGTATTACTGTGTTCTTCATCTCTTATTATTCTTACCATTCATACTTGTATTCTTTGTATTGTATAGTATTTAAAATCTGTTGAACTCCAATATGTTTTATATTGTTTTATTTAAATTAGAGTCATCACAATATGAATCTTACATTAAAACAATGTACTCTTCGCCTGATGTTTGGTTGAATTTACACAGGCACAAAGATCAGATTTTAACTTGTATCTAAGGGTTGAATATGTTCTACTTGTTGACCTCCATTCTGTCTGTATATCCATCTATTATATGAAAAGGGTAAAATGCCATTGTCTGTCCTTGTGTAAACAGTCTCTCATGTCTGAGACCTGTGTGGCACCTTTTGTACTGAATTAAAGAATGGTACGATTTTTATGACTTAATGGTCTAGGTCCGTTATTTTTTTTTCTTCATTTTTTATGTTTTATCACAGAGCTCAATGTAAATGTGTGGACAACAGTTTGTGACTTAATGTGACATTGTATGGTTGACATCAGTGTCGTAGTCAAGACCATGTCACGACCCAGACCAGTTGGACTCCCACAAAACAAAACAAGAACACAATCTAAAGGCACAATTTTGTCAGATCCATTTATAAAATATCCTCAATTGAATAAGAATTGAATGCAAATAGCCTCTTTTATCATTGCCATATAATATAATTGAGATATGTTTTGCAGAGGTGAATTTTACTTTGTTTTTTATGAGCAATAAAATACAATCACGAAGGACCTGAAATCTTAGTTACCATCTTTATTCAATGTTCCTTTTTCATGTTTCACAACCAAACTGACACAAAACTATGAACTCTTTTCTGCTAGTCCATTCTTTTGTGGTAATTGTCTTCCAATAGAAACCATCATGAAGTACAGAAGGTATCCAGCAATGATTCAGTGCAGTCATTCCCTGCAGCCAGGGTCGTGACTGCTCCTGGAATAAATTCCAGCGTGCTCTTTATCATAGGAGACCAGACCGAGGAATACAGCCTGAGGGTGGCAGTGACGTAACAGCATGGAGGCCAACTGCCGTAAAACCTCAACGCAGAAGAAGAAGAAGAAGAAAAAAAAGAAGAAGACCTATTCCCACAATGCACTAGGGGGGACTTTAAGGCGCCTTTTGTATCGCCTGCATTTCATGTCAACAAGCTCGGCTCGGCTTTAATCAGAACGATCTCATGCATGAATATCATAACACGCTGGTTCCGCTGGATACACAGTCTGTCTGTGATCACTCTGCCTAACGGCCTGTAACGTTGAATAACACCGACATGGCTCCGTTCAGCTTAATGGCAGCAAGTGTTAGCTGCTTGGCTAAGTCCTTCACTATCTTCTCCTGCACAAGTGCTCTGGCAAGGTAACAGCGAGCTAATCTGAAGTTACTTCACTTTGTCAGCTAGCTAGCTCAGGTTTTAGCTCCGGCATGCTCTCATAGCACTCTGCACAACGTCGCTGTTTTAAGGACGTATTTCTATCATTAGAACTTGGATATCTTGAATATATATCTGTATTTAAGTAAGGGGCACTAATAGCCTAAGGACAGGTCAAGTTTGTCTTTGTGTTAAAACCGAGATGAGTGAATTATTCTATGACCCTCAACTCATTTATAGTAAGTCAGTCACAGCCGCATTTCGATGGTTAATTTGAAAAACACTTCCCGTCTATCAGGGTTAACGGTTGTGAGGGTCTTTTAGGGGTTCATAGCTAACAGGAAATGTACGTTGTTTGTGTGTTCATAGTAAAGACAGCGGATAAAGGCCAGTTATTTAATCGGACACATAACAGTGAGTAATACACGTGTGTTGAGCGATAGAGATACAATGAGGTGCAGCAGCAATGATCCCTGGATATTTTGTAATGAGTAGGACTGAAGGCCACAACCCACGAGTGATCCAGTCAGCAGCACGTCAATAAAACCGATGTTCATCTCCTCAGTGGATTTATAGGCCAGTCAATCTAGCCCAAAAAAGAAGAAACAAGACAAGAAATGTCTCATAGTTTTTATTGGTCCTGATACCCTCCTGAATCATATACTAAAAGTCTACCGCCGTAGATGGAGTGGAACATAATTTTTTTCTTGAGATTAAATGCCAAAGTTGTGCCAAACACTCAAAGTAAATTGAGTAGAATAGGGGAACATTTTCAATTAATAGCGATCACTGTGAAACTTCTCCAGTTGATTAGTGACATCATACCAAAGAAAAAATGTATTGCAAGTTTTTGAGATTATACATTTATATATGCAAATTGGGCATTTCTTCATAAAATGTGCCATAATTTGCATATATTAAAAAACACAAAATCTGAAAATTGGATGAAGCCAGATTAAAAATGTATTGTTTCATTGTTGACACATTAGCAAAAAGACAAAATTAAAGAAGAGACTGTGTCTGTGTTTCTATATCATCCCATACATTAGAAAATACTATTTACAGTCATCAACAAATCTATTTTCGCCATGTTTTTGGTATATAATATAGGAAATATCAGGCTATTGATAATATATCAACAGAACTCCTCTCTAGTCAAATACAAAATATAGATAGGAAGAGATCTGTAAAGAATAGTTTATGTGTAGGTGTTACTGAAGTGGAGATTTCTCCTCCACATTGTACGAAAACCTAATTTTGAGAAAACACCCTTTAAAGATTTTAGCAAAAGGGAATACATTTTTCGGAAGAAACCACTATTATAATCTATTTGCCAGTCCATAGAGCCCCATTGTGAAGCCGGAAATGTTGAGTACACCAAAGTTTTATGTTAGAAATGTACAGTATGGATCCCCAGCATTAAGAAACTGCTGGATGCTAACTTGCATATGTTGGGCAATTTGCATTATTAGCATTATTAGCATTAATCACCTATATGAGCAATATTTCAGCAACTGCTTGGCCGATTTGGACAATATTGGAGTGGTTTTGGGTGGTTATTGAGGATGCGGAATTTATTTAGGGTAGATGGAATGGAAATATGTTCCACTCCATCTACTGCGGTAGACTTTCAGTACATGACTCAGGAGGGTATTAGGACCAATAAAAACTATGAGACATTTCTTTTGCAAATGTTTTTTTTGGGCTAGATTGACTGGCCTATTAATGAGCAAGTAAAAACAAATAATCTCACAGTCTAGAATTAATGGAGAGAAGCAAAACGGTGCTGCTGCCATGTGTGCAATATTTGCTTAATTCATTTACAAACATGTCTAGAAGCTGCAGCAATCAAGGATTTTTCAGCGTCAGTTGACCTGCTTGTCTTTTATTTGATTCATCGATCAATTGTGTAGACCGTGAAATTTCAAGAAATGGCAAAAATAATGTTCATCATGACATCCCAGAGCCCGAGGAGACATCTTAAGATGAACTTTAAGATACTCGGTTAACAGTAATATGACCAAGAAAAAAATGAATGAATGAATGAATGAATGAATAAATGATGATGTGATGTTCCTCTGTTACTCAAAGATACTCTCTGCATAATACCCTGCTTTTCTTTGTGTATGTGTTGATGCATGCACACTGTAGGTGCAGCACTGTCCTCCCAGGTACATACTTCAACCTAGTGAGATGTCTGACCTCTCCAGCCAGTGTGCCTCCAAAGAGACCTCCTAATGCATACATCAGATATGTTGTTCAACAGAAGCCAGTCGTTACCAGACAAAATCCAGGTAAATCTGCAACACTTGTCACTTGAGAAGGCATCTTAAGTTACTGATTGCTTATGGCAACAACAGCTGGTAGTACTTATGCGCATTGAGTGTTAAGGAAGCTTATTAAAATCACATTGATATGTTATTCTACAGCACATGGCTGAGCTAGATCAGTTTGAGATTTTCTTAATCATAAATCAAGAACTCAAATGCTACAATTCTGTGGTTAATCTAATTGTTGTCTTTTTAGATGTCAAGATAATAGAAATCATCAGAAAGATTGCCCAGCAGTGGAGATCACTGAGCCCGCAACAGAAACAGGTATTTATGTTTGTAACTTCTTATACAGTATAAACTGAATGCTTTCTATTTAAAGATCTCCTCCACACGTGGCATACATAAACATTCTCTAATGTGAGTCTGACGTGGTTTTTGCGTATGAATACCACATATAAATCCTAAAAATGGCTCCTATTCTGCCATCATTATCAATTCCAGAACATATGAATCTGCAATTATTTTTCTATATGAAGTTTTAACTACTGGACACAAGATGTCTCCCACTTAAATCAGTTCAGTGTATGTGCACAGTTGGTCTTCAACTTTCCACATCAAACTTGTGTACCCTGTCTGGTCGACAAGGTCTGGCTTCCAAACCATTTTTGACGTTATAAATCATACTAGTAGGCTTGCCTCTTAAAGTCTGTTTTTTGTTTTTTTTTTAATTACATTTAGAAAATGTACCCACCACAGCTAATGTGAAAACAGTCATGTGGTGTCAGACTGCACATATATCATTCTGTGAAGCAAACATAAAACGTTCCCCCACCCATATGTCAAATTATACAGTTGAATGTTTGAGCTACTGCTCAATTGAAAACAGTACAAAGATACAAAAATATATTACACGCATTCAGCATCTCCTCGAGTGCCTGTTTTACATGCTCTGCTGTATGGAACCCACAAAACTAGTGCGCATACCTGCACGTTGTAACTCGAAAGTGGAGTAAATGTAATGTTATGCCGAGATCATAGGGCATTCCAGGGATTCAAAAAATTCTAGGTTGACGAAGAAAACCCTGATTCTCTACCATGGAGATGAGCTGGTTATCCAGAGCAATGAATTCAGTTACCTTCTCTGTTACATTTTTTTTCCATGTTGCTGTCTCGAGGATATTTCCTTTTCAGAGTATCCACAAGTGACTGTTGCTTTGGTGCCTTTGCCTGTATTGCTTGAGTGAACTCGTTGTTTAACATTGCGTGTCTTTATTTGTTATGTACCGTATCAAATGAGTAGTATTAAATGCAGCTCCTAACTCTCAGCTCCTAACCATTCGCGCAGCGGTTGTATTGCAGATGTTAAATGCTACATGGACTGCTTTGGCTTTCTAACTTCGTTATTTCCACAATGCAGACATTTTATCCACAGGTTTAACAGAGTTACGTTACGCGCACATCTGCTTTCTGCCACAAATTGTGCTCTGATGTAAAAGAAGAAAAGAAAATCGGGCTTGGGTCCATGTTCAAAATTACCGATCTCGATCAGTGAAAAAATGCCCATATCATCCCAGATCCCAATCCTGCAGATCGGACTGGGACAACCCTAGTAACAGGTGATGGTGTCATCATTGGGTGTCCTTAAAAGACTCAGTCGTTCACAAGCAAGGATGATGGGGGGAACACGCTGTCTCTCCTGAATCTAAAACAAGTCCATATAGCAGTGTGACGGAGCAGCTCCGTCACTAATTGTGGGCAGCACATATGCACACACACACAGCATGTGCTGGGGTGTCGCTGGCTGCAAGCAGCACACACAGACCCGCCTGACACAGCTCTCATTCCCTTAACTGTTTAGTAGCTTGATCAAGGGTGCACACTTGTTCGTCCTACTATTTCCTGGATACATACATGCATACTCACACAAGCAGCGCACACTCAGTGCTGTTTCTTTTCACCACGAGGTCTTCGTCGACCTTTTTCATGGCTTTTCTCTCCTCCCACAGCCATCATAACCTGGCAATCACCACCAAACCCATGCCGATTCATTTTGTCAGGGTAGCTAAGGGCTAGCTGGGGCTTCATCTGATTGGCCCTTGTATCCAGGGCTCCGTCTGATAGGCTAAATGTTGGCATGCTCACGGTGCATGCATGGCGCATGTAAACAAAATGATTGTTCTTATTCATTGTGTCAGGCAGTCTTTTGATGTGTTTATCGCACATGTTCATATCGCAATGACAATGAAAATTCGATTTATCGGGCAGCCCTAGTTTGAATTGTGTCTTTGAGTGCATACATTGTGGGCTAAGATATTAGTAGAAAGTGGCAAATCATCTCTCTGATATTGATTAGGTGTAGAGCCCATGCTTTATCTGTTGTTGTCACACATTCTCTCTACATGTGGCTTCTGTCAGTTTATTGTTGTGACCAAATTTTTTTAAAATTGTTTTTTCTCTTCTGTTTAGCCATTTGAGGAAGCCTATCAGCGGGACAGGGAGCAGTTTCAGCTGGACTTAAAGCATTACCAAGCCAAGCTGACCCCAGCAGAGATCCAGCAGCAAGCCCTGGAGAAGAGGCAGAGGCTGGCCAAGAGGAAGGCAACCCGTAAAAAGAGGGTGAGAGAGATTGTAGTAAATGGGAAACATGGAAAGCCTGGGGCAGTCTTTTGTCAAGAGCTCAAGATTAAAATTTCTGTGCTTGTAAAAATGTGTTTAAGGCTAGTATCCATATCCAGCAAGTCTACATTTTTGACTTTACTGACAGTATTTTTTTAACCAGCCCCTACACTGAAACAAAGACTGAAGGGGGCACACAACCAGAGCACTGAGTTTAGGGGTTGCTCAAGGGGTAAACAACCTATTGCATGCAGCAATGGCAATCTGAGTACTAAACCTCATCACATCAACTGTTCTCTGCTTGTCTGTGAAATCTAGGAGTTGAGCAGCCTCGGGAAGCCCAAGCGTCCTCGTTCTCCGTTCAACATTTTCATGTCTGAGCACTTTGTGGAGGCTAGGGGAACCACCGTAACGGTCAGTAACCACAGCAGTTGGCTCCATATGTGATCGTAGGGATAGGCATTAATGTTTTATGTATAACGTTGTTGGCCTTGTGTACTGTATGCCTACTTCCCCTCACCTCTCCTTATTTGATTTTCTTTTTTTCTCCTTCTACCTCATTCAAGATAATTATTTCCCAAACTTCATTTGTCTGTTAACCCTCTTGTCTCACCACCAAGAGAAATGGCTTTATTATGCTGACTATGAAATGATATAACTGGTTGATACCCCAGTATGTCCCCCAAACTGAGCAACATCTTTTCAATTCAATTAATTCGAGTTTGTGGTTTAGGACGATTTTAAAAAACGAAAATCGATTTTCTCTTTAATTTGCTCAGCCGCTGCTAAGCCGCTGCTCCCCATGGGCTCCCGTAGACTCAGCATACGATTGGCTGGCTCTCAGTCCTCTTCACCACTCTGATAACTAAACAGTGAACAACACAGCAGCTAGTCTGTTAGAACGAAAGAATCAGAGATTTTAGAATTTCTCTCTCTTTCTCTCCTCTCTTGTAGCTTGTTCTGCCCTCAGCTCTCATTAAAATGTTTATAATGTTATGTTATGTTTTATTATATTATTAAGTTATTGCTGTTAATATTATATTATTATTATTATTAATGTTATTATTATTACTGTTATTGTATTGTTCTTTTTTCCTCCTCTCTAATGTTATTCTATTAATCTCACTACCTCGCATCAAGGCTTTATTAGTTATTATAAATCTTCACATTAAATTATGTGTGTCATTGAGGTCATTGTGTTTGCAACTGTGTATTTACTTACATCACATAAAACATTTTTTTTAAAAAGACCCAAACCACAGCACTCGGTCAATATACAGGCTCATATCATGATAATTGTATAGTATCCATATATTGCCCAGCCTGTTGGGTACATGTGATTATGTGCTTAAAAAAATCCTTGGCTTTGCACAATAGTGTTTCTGTTTTATAAATGTTTCTTCAGGATAAGATGAAGTCACTGCTAGACGACTGGAAGAATCTGTTCAGTCATCAGAGACAGGTTTGCCACACAATCATTATATATCATTTTTTATTGTAGTTATAGTGATTATAAATTATGCCTCTGGGAAACACGAAGTTCATTGTTGTTTCCAATCTGTGTTGGTTTTACATGTCAGGTCTACACACAGCTGGCTGAGGATGACAAAATTCGTTACAAGAATGAGATGCAGTCGTGGGAGGAACACATGGTGGAGATTGGACGATCAGACCTGATTAGAGAGCAGTCTACCAAGAAAGCCAGTGCTAAAACAGCGGAAACTACAGTGAACGTGAAAAAGAAGGCTAAAGCTAAGGCAGTGAAGGCAAAAGGAAAGTCAAAAGCAACTGGGAAGATGATGAAAAGTAGCCCCAAAGCTAAGGCGGTGAGCGTCACGGCCACAAAAAGAAAGTAAAAAGCAACCAGAAAGACAACGAAAGTAGCTCTGAAGAAACTGTTTTCAAGGGAAAAAATGTCTCTATGATAACTGAAGAGTTCTGATGACCAATGCCTCAGATCTGTTTTGGTTTTTCAAAAAACTTTAAAGTCACAAAGTTCCCAGTTGTCGTGAATGCTTCAACAGGGCAAAGCTTTTACAGCATTTGGATGGATCAACATCACTTTATTACAGCTCATCAATGCTTGTGTTCAGTGAAAAGGCGACCATATTAACTCTGAAGGCAGTACACAGTGAAAGCTTAAAAAGTGAGACACTTGAAATGTATTTATTTTACTTATGAGGTGTTAAGGGTTATTGGCACACAGATACTGTTCCAAGGTTTCATAGCACTGAGTGAAACCACAGTATACTTGAGGGGAATTTAAAGGTTACTGTTGCCATCCAAGAGCCACACTTGTTCTGTTTGTCTTGTCAACACACCCAAAAAGCAACAAATAATTAGTCTGTCCCTCAATAAATTGCTGTAGTTTATAGTGAACAAGGAGTCCTTCAGGCTTTCGATGAAAATAAAAATCTAGGATAACCACAGCCTCGTCCTTTCCACAGTGTAGGTGAGCTGTGGATTTGTGTGCTTTGATATGTTAGCCAGTTAGCTGAGTATGTTTCTGCTATGTCTGAAGTGCCATTGGTTGCAGATTAACAGGAAGCACTTCCTCCAATGACTGTAACATGGTTCCCCTGACTGAA
Organism: Sparus aurata; assembly: GCF_900880675.1. Taxonomy (NCBI): domain Eukaryota; kingdom Metazoa; phylum Chordata; class Actinopteri; order Spariformes; family Sparidae; genus Sparus; species Sparus aurata. The sequence continues at coordinate 2,778,078 of NC_044206.1, forward strand.
GTCTTCGTCTCATCGCAATTGTAAGCTAGCTTGTACAGTCGTAGCCTCAAACTGTGAAATCCTTCTACTTGTCTTTCATGGCATAAGTAACATTACTGACTGACATTTTGCTTATTTAACACCAAAAGGTCCAAATCATGCTTTTTTCAAGATGAGCTTTATATGAGATGTTTTCTGGTTTGTTCATAGCTCTTAAAAAAACGGCAACAAAACTCTGCTATGGTTCATTCAAATGATTGTTTTGATGGGCGGCAATTGTTATGAAGCTGGCAGTGGGACACTCATTTCTATTTCACATAACAGACCATTATTTTTCAGGATATTCTGCCAAAGTCAGTTAATGATCCTAAATCCAGATTCTCTCCGGTCTGTAAAGTCACTGTTCATTATGAAGAACATACACTTGGTATTGGCAGGTTCTTTTGCTTGTAGAAAGTATTTAGCGCTCCCATGTTCATGCAGCATCGACTGTAGCTGATGGGTTTCTTTGTTTTGTGTGTTTACTGATTAAACATTTACCTTTCTACAAAATGACCTTTATGTATCCTGATAAAATGACACATAAAATGACAAAGAATAGACATCCTCAACTCTTGGCTGCAGGAACCCTCAGTCACATTTCCTGACATGATTCAGTTCAGATACTAAAGATGTGCCAATGCTTTTAAGTCTCCATTAGCATTCATGAGCAGTATCTGGACATTGATTGACTGAGGATTTTTTCAGCACCAATACAGATTTGGATAATCTTTTGTCGTCACAAAGACCGAGTCAAAGTCAATTTCAGTAGCCGATATACATTTGTAGTGAAGATAAAAGCCTCGATGTCAAATGTAAGCTGCATTTTATCTGATAAATTGCCTCCAGTGATGTCACTCAGTGGCTAAAATGCATTGTGGGTAATCTAGGCATCAGGTTTCGAAAAGCAGACAAACGTTTTAGAATTGCACTCATATTACACTGTTCGACTCATGTTCAAAGACAAAAACTAAAAACTGAAATGATCCATATGGATATTACTACTTTGTTCAATGCATTCTTCCCTTTCAAAACCCGGCGCCTACCTCACCCACACTTCACCTCAGCCACTGAGTGACATCACTAGATGCAATTTAGTAGGGCTGCCCCCGACCAAGGATTTTCTTGGTCGACCAGTGGAGTGATAGGTGAAGTTTTTCTTGCAAAGTTTGCATGTCACCTTCTTGGGGTCATCCTTCTTCTTTTCAAAATGATCCCATATTTTAGACGTCTTTCCCGACATGGTTGGCTATTAATTGTTAACTGTCTAACCGCGATGTCGAAGGGACCTGCCGTGTTAAAAAAAAAAACACTGGCAGTGAGCGAACGTCACGACTTCCTGTATCTGGCCCTTCAAATTAAAAGCCCTTCAGCCTTTTATACACAGGCCAGCCGCCAGTCACATAGATTTTGACTTAATTTTGACAAGACAGGGCTCCAAATGTTTGTTTGTTTTTCCTGCGGCCAATCGACCAGTGAAATTTTGGTCGGCTAATGAGTTTTTGGTCGACCAGTGCTTGGTCGACTATTTGGGGGCAGCCCTACAATTTACTGTATCAGATTCTGTTTAGCCTTGTCTGAAGCCACAACAGACTTGAGACCACTTTTTTTTCAGGAGCAGACAGCAGTACTGCCAAAGACCTGTAAACACACTGTATTGTATTAAATCGGTGGATTTACTCTTTAATTTCTCACCTATTTGCAGTTGTAAGTGACTCTAAGTGGTTATTAATGTATTTATCAATAAATATAATTTCTCCAATTGCCACCCATAAGTGATGTCTAAAACCCAGTGAAAATATGTTACAATATGTTTTTAATAGAAATTATAGTGGTTGATAAATACTGTACATTGACTGTATATTATAAACCATTTACTATATCTTTGTATACTAAGTAAAAGCAGTATACCCCCAGTACACTTATTGTATACTAATAATAAAGGTTATTTATAGTATCTCTCAAAACCAATTTCAAAAAGGGCTTTACACATAAATAGGACTGACATAATGACGGCTTCACAGAAAAATCTGCAATGTAAATGTTTAAAACCCAAGGTATCAGAAAAAGACATCAAAATTATTAATAGACGGGTGAATAAAATGAATTTTAACAAGCGACTTAAAGGAAGATGATGACAGCCCATACAAACGGACCACTCCAGAACTGTAGGGCCCTGAAAAGTCCCCTCTGGTCTATAATCCAGACACAGGTACAGCCAACAGCTCTGTGTCAGGACCTAAGGCTCACAGCATACAAATATTATCTTTATATAACAACCCAATGCTGATGCATGATCATCATCATCATCTGAATGCATGATCATGTCATATTCATCAGGATGAAATGATCTACTTTATCAAATGCTGCCCTTCAGTCCAAAAAAAAAAAAAAAAGACAGCAGTTTGTTACATCTGAGTTCATACAAAGGCCATGCAAGACTCTGAGGAAGGTTTCTGTAATGTCAATGTTTTGAAGGCTGATTTTTCAAAGAAAAACTGATGAGACTTTGACAACAGAGAGAAATTTGGACATCTGGGGCCCGTTGCACAAAAGAAGGATTTAGACATCAAGGATAAGTGACTGAGCTGAGCTCAATGAATCCAAAACAAGAGTGTCCAGGCTTAATTGGTTGCACAAAGACCAAGCCAGGATGAGCAGACACGGCGCCAAATACAACTGGCAGATATAGATACGCAGTACAAGAAGAAAAAGATGGAAAACCTTGCACTGGAGTCCGAAATAAAAAAGAAGACAATTAGAAAATTGGACCTTGAAATAAAAAAACTTGAGCGGGAGGTGAGTTATGCCTTCAATGCACACTGTATGCTTACTGTAACACAAATGTATTAATCATTATTCTCCTTTCCTCCCCCAGCTCCAAGAAGATGACACATCTTAAATAAAAAAATAAAAGGTAAATCCTCGTAAAGTCAAGTGAGCCAATAGCCTATATGAAGGCCCAAAATGGTGTGTTCCTTTCTGCTCTGACAATGGCGAGTGAGCAGGGCTGGACTGGGACAAAAAATCGGCCCCGGCATTTTTTGGCTTAGACCGGCCCCTCATAATTAGCGGAGCACAACCGGATAAAAAAAACCCATAACTTTTTGCCTTTAGGCTTATTAGAAATCTACAGTTTATTATTACTTTAGAAGTCTATCAAATAACCATTGTGGAAAACAAATAAGTAAATTTACTCAACACATAGTTGAGTAAAGGTATATTCTATTTCAAGCATAATGTATCATTGGCATCCTAGATCTCAGAAGTTTAGCATCTATTGTTAACTCTACCACTTTAGTCTGCTCTCTGTAGTTCAACTGACTATTTTATCCTTTTTATTGAAATCATCTCTAATATGTATTTTCTGAATTTCCCTGATATAGCAGCTGAATTCTAATTCTTCAGGTTAAAAGGTGCTCCCTTTAAAAAGCTATAAAATTGTTATATCAGGCTAAAAACAGGGCTGCTTTATGAACTCATGCAAAGCAACTTGTTTTAAAAGCATTTGACAGATCTACTCTTGTTCTATGTGGGCAAACCTTTTGCTAATAATACTTTTATACTTTTTTTTACACTTTAGTAATTCTTAAATTGCAAAGCTTTTACTAATCATTTAGCAGTTTTAAAATCTGTTTTTTAAAACATGTTTAACCACAGCATAGAGGGTTGCTACACATTCAAATTACTATGCAGCCTTTCAACACACCTTTAACCTAAATATCTAAAATGCTATGATGGAGCCTAAAATAGACACTTAATGCTCATCCGACACTTCTCAGCATTGACCGTTTGCTGTTTTATCAGAATAAGGTGCCATGGCTGCCAGATTTTGAGAAGTATGCAACACCAATTAATATCGATACTAATCAATCGCCATTGCTCATCATTATCATGTAATTAGAGTTCTCAACGGGCCTGAAAATTACAGTCCGAACCCGACACAGCGCTACACACCCGCATGAATTGTCTGCCGCCCCCACGTTAACTCGGCCAGAGCCCGCGGGTCCGGTCGGGTTTGTCGGGCCGGCCCGACCTGTTGAGAGCTCTTCATGTAATAGAGCTAACGTTCCCTCCATCACCTCACAGTCCCTGTATTAACGTTACTACCTGCTTACCGGCTGTACTACACTGTCCCTGTCAGTCAGCATCATCTCTGGCTGCTCCTCTCCTGCCCGCTGCTGCTGTCTTCACCTTCAACCTGCTGTTACTGGATCATTGCTGTCTCAGAGGACGTGGAGGCTACAGCAGCCCCTCCAGCGAACATGTCTGTGATTTTAGTTCATTCTGCAGCATCTACAGTGAGATTCTTCTCTTAGCACGCAACTTCTCTGCACATCATTTCTTTCTCTTTGGTTGCTCCATGTTGTTAGTCCTCGCGCTCAACACTTTGAAACTAGCAGAAGTTACAGGAGACAGCGCAGGGAGGGGTGGGGCCGCCTTCGTACTATATCCTGATTGGCTCAGTTCACTGTCTATATTGAAGACGGACCAATGGGCCGCCCCCTCTAAATTGTGCACTTAGAAAAAAAAAAAGGAGGGCTGAGAGAGATTGGATTTGCCCAATGTCCTTCAAGAAAATCAACCAATGGGCCATCTCGGTCGATAAAAATGATTTATAATAAACCTTTTGGATTAAATTATGAAAGCCCGGCCCATAAATGTGCGTCGGCCCACCGGGCATTGCCAGGTATGCCAGATGGCCAGTCCATGCCTGCGAGTGAGGGACAAATATGTGTTAAATGATTTTAGTTACTATGCATGCTTTAAATTTCGGTTAAATATGTCCTGCAGTGGCAGAGGAATTTGTGTTTTTTTTTTTTTTTTTTTTTTAATTTAATTTAAATTGATTTGGCTTCTTATGATGTTTGTGCTGTATACTGAAGCTTGCAGGGAGGCTACTGCATCAATTCATTTGTCTGTTCATTTGATGTGTATGGATTTGTCCTGCATTTATTTCAGTGTGCAGACATGCAGGGCAGGGGCGGTTCTAAGGGTAGGGGGGGGCAATAGGGGCCAGTGCCCCCATAACTCTGAGTCTGGCCCCCCCTGTGGCCCCCTGACAGGGAGTCTGCATTAATAATACAATGACAGATTTCTTGCAATGATTTTGTTCTGAAGGGAAAGGCAGAAATAAAGTGTCTCAGCAGTTTACTACCCAATCAAAATTGCTGAAATTGTAAACACTGCTTTGTCTGAATGAGGGATTTATCCTTTTTTCTGGGTTGTATGCGCCCCCTTACAAAAAAGCCGGCCCCAACCTGGCCCCCCTATTAAAACTGGTCTAGAACCGCCACTGATGCGGGGTGTATTATATACAGACCTTTGAATGTGTATTTATCCTTGTTTTGTATAATATGCTTTGATTCTGTGCTTTCCATCTTGTAGAGTCACTGTGTGACTTCAGTTTTGAAAGGAGCTGATGGTTTACCTGTTTTGCTTTGTCCTTATTCAATAAAGGAACATAATGTTACACTTTGATGTGTATTTATATTTATATGGGATGTGTATTTTATACGACGGAGTATCAGGGCCACACTGAGGAAGAAAGAAAAAGTCATACATTTATGAGACTGCTTCTTTCTGCGGGAAAGTTGCATTTTCTTGCATATTCTTTTTAAAGTCCTGATACTTATGACAATGTGATGCTGATGTGCCAAAAGATTAAGTATCTCCTTGTTTGTGAAACCTATACTGAAGTACAATTCCACGAAATGCTGTACAGCCCTCATTTTAACAACTCTCCTCCTCTAAAACAACCGGTTACAATATTATGACTTTATTCTCGTAAATGTATGACTTTATTCTCGAAGTCTGTGAATTTTTTTTTCTTTCTCTGTGGCCCTTAAATTCCGTCATTTTATATATAGCCTTATAGTCTATGGGAAACTGTAAATTTTCTAATGATAGCAACATCATCTAAAATAATAATTTATCCAAAATGATTGAAATTAATGATCACAAACGTTTAAATAATGACAGTGGGTCTAGTTATATGTCATAACAATGTGTCGTGGGCAGTGGAATAACTATTGGTTTCCATTTGTGGTGACTGCTGACTGAGATAAGGGATGAGATTAAATAGATCCTGGAACTCCACAGAATAAATCTCCATGGTAACTTATACCATAACATATCCTACTGCCCCCTATCCCGCTTTTGTGCAACCGGATCACGGATAAGTTGAGCCAGGACAACCAAGATATCCCGGCTTAATCCCTTATCCTAGTTTTGTGCAACGGGCCCCTGGTCTGTAGTTAATACAAAAACTTCTGTTTTATTGTAACAACTTCAACCATTGGAGATCAGTGACATCTGTATTTGTATCGGCTGTGAAGTTACACTTTGATGCTGATGTGCAACTAAACATTTTGACAGATGTGTGAACATTTACGATGCTGAGGTAGCAAAAGAAAAAACCCAGCTTCGTAAACAGAAAAACATTTGTACATCAGTGCAGTTAGTCATTGAGCAGCCCAGCTTATCAAAGCACCTATAAGTTAAAATGGAGTCACTCGTTCAGTTTGTTGACCTATTCACATCATACCAGGCTGTTCAACATGGGTGGAAACTGTAACCTGTCTCTGTTCCAACATGGTCACTGCTGTCAGCTGTGAGCATCCTTGTGTTCTTTCTCTGAGTGGATACTCTGTAACTGAAGATGTCCTCTGCTGGTGTCTCAAGCTCACAATCATGTTAGCTGCTGTGCTGGTGTGTGGAGGACTTACTTCTCTGTGTCATCCACCTGTGAAGTGTTCAGGTAACAGTGTACAAGTTGTATAGTATCCCATTAGATACCATCTTTCCAAGAAACAAGGTCTATTCTGGCAGTGTCTTTACACCGACGAGAAAACAACTACTGTTTGCATAAAACTGTCCAAATTCTCCGAATACAAAAATAAAAAAGAAATCACAAAACAATATACATAAAAACAGGATACGGAGGGTAACTAACGTAGCTGCCTTTAAACCTCATAGCTTAGGTATGGAGAATAGACATTAGACTCCCTGTCCTTTACCCCAGCAGTGCCCAGGAAGCCTACAGAACTCAAAGAGTCAGAGAGTGTGTTGATGATCAGGGCCCTTGCTGCTGTGTAGCAGCTTGTCTCAGTAAAGCCTGGAAGTCAGGAGATAAGACCAGTTTGTGGTGGACGTTCCCTAACACCATCATGTCTCCAGTCCGGCCTTCAGAGAGACGTACAGACACCAGTTGCTGCAGGAGGAAGGAGAACAGATGACTTCTGTATGAACGACAACAGTGACTTTGTTGTTCTCATCACATACACTGAGAATTATTGAGATCGTTTTTCACGAAAAGAAATATTTTTCAAATGATCTCACAAATAAAAATGTCAATGTTTCAATCTTATGAAACTTTCTGTGGCTCTGTGTTTAAATTTAGAAAGAATTGCAAAGTGCAGCCTCTTAAACCTGGAAACAGAGTAAAAAGGGTCACTTGTACGTTGTCATAGAAATACTTACATCCTCAAAGAAAAATCCACTTGGATCTTTTATTTTCAAAGGAACTGATTTCAACTAGAAGGTTTGGTTTCAGGTTATATGCATTTTATATATTGGTTGTGTTATTTTTCCCAATCGAAATTCTGCTGTTTATAATAAAACTGTAATAGCTTACAATATGGCGTGTGCCCCCCCCCCCCCCCCCCCCCCCCCCCCCACACACACACACACTACCTGCAGAAAGGAAAATGCAGCTCCATCAGAAACGTCCATGGTGACATCACCCAGCTTCAGCTCCACCTTTCCTGACTTCCTGATTTGAAGTTTACCCAAAAATCCTTCTGGGCATTGAGACAGCACAGGACAGCCATCCTTCACTGCGTCCTCCTGAGGAGAGACACAGACACATTACCTGGTCATAAAAAGCAGATGCTAGGCAAACTCTGTATTAAGGCAATGTGATTTTCAATGTCCAAAAGATCCCGAAAAACATAATCTTAGAAACTCAAATCTTCCCTGTAGCTGCAGCGATGTCTTGCTGTGACATGTTTTGTGGACGACAACACTTCTTGACTTTCAGTCAGCATGGGGTTGAGGAGAAAAAAATGTAATTTGGGTGAACTGTTTCTTTAACTCACTTGCACTTGTCCATGCACAGGCCTCTTGTCTTCAGGCTTGCCTTCCTTCTTGGCAGGATTATCTGCTGTAGATCCATGAGCACTGTCGACCTTCTGCTCAGGTGTTCTGCTGGGCATACAGTCAGGTAACTGCATGAAGAAGAGCTCCTCTCTGCCAGACAGGCTGAGATCATGCAGCACTTCTACCAGGGACGGCTGCTCTGGCTGGGGCAGCTCTGTCCTGCTGTGGCCTGCTGTCCTCGGAGCTCCACAGGACGGAGGTCTGAACAGAGCAGGGTTCTCTGGACCTGCCAACATGACAACCACAAAAACACATTCATCTGTTTGTTTTACTTGACAGATGTTCTTCTCGGTTAGATGACTGATGGATGTGGTTAAAGCAAGCAACTTTAACATGTGGCTACTACAGAGGTTGTCTGGGACAATAAACATCACACTGAACACAGAGACTCTTCACAGGCCTCTGTAGCTCTGTGGTAGTCCAGGCAGGCATGGAAGTCATTTTATAGTCACTTATGACCATGACCTTTCTCAACAGGTGCTGAACATGCGCTGCTCATACAGCCAGCATTCAACAGTGCTGAGCTGTATGATGTTGTATCAAGCTTGCTAGGACTTGTTCCAGAGCACCTCATTCTCACAGCCACAGCGCCAAACAGAAATGCCTGTGGCTGCAATAAATGGTTGTTATCGTGACATGAGCGTCCTCCCTGCTAGCTGGTATGTGACAGTTACTTAGGGCAGCACAATTATGTGTCACATAATACAGCTATTAAATAATTGATTTATTAAATGAAGAGCTACAAAGCTGCCCTGGCCTATGTTTTTCAGTGACAATAAAATTAAAAATTACCATGCCCAATGAAATTGTGACTCCTATCACAATCGCAATATCTTTGAAAATAATTAGAAAATGATTTTTTTTTAATCTGGTTCAGGCCTGCTGTTAGTGGTGAGACAGGAGCAGCAGCAGCAGTCACAGGTAGTTTTCTCACATGTTGTGGTGGCCGTCAGTGTGAAGCTGCTGCACTGACTCAGAGGCAGCTGGATGGGTTTCAACTTGGCGTCGTTCCTCAGGCCTGGATCATCTATGAACTGTGGGTGCAACATATAATATTGTTTATGAACATTGTTGAGATGGTGGCGATTATTATCACTATGGATGGAAATAATAATCAGCCCTCACCTGTGAACTGATGGTTCAGTCATTACAAACTAATGCAGTGCAAAACCACAGAACTTTATTTAAAAAATTTTAGTGGGGAAGAATCATCTAAAACTATATTTCAACAGCTTTCTGCCTGCAGATGAGAAACAGCCTCATTACACTCTGCCTTGCGAAAGTATTCACCCCCTTGAACTTTTCCACATTTTGTCACATTTTAACCACAAATGTAAATGTGTTTTATTGGGATTTTATGTGATAGACCAACATAAAGTGGTGCATGATTGTTAATTGGAAGGAAATTGATCCATGGTTTTACGTAAAAAAATAAAAATAAAAAACAGAGAAGTGTGGTGTGTGAAAGTATTCACCCCCCTGAGTCAATACTTTGTAGAACCACCTTTCGCTGCAATGACAGCTGCAGGTGTTTTGGGGTACGTCTCTACCAGCGATGCACATATAGAGACTGAAATATTTGCCCATTCTTCCTTGCAAAATAGCTCAAGCTTAGTCTGACTGGATGGAGAGTGTCTGTGAACAGCAATTTTCAAGTCTTGCCAGAGACTCAAGTTGATTTAGGTCTGGACTTTGACTGGGCCATTCTAACATATGAATATTCTTTGATCTAAACCATTCCATTGTAGCTCTGGCTGTATGTTTAGGCTCGTTGTCCTGCTGGAAGTTGAACCTCCGCCCCAGTCTCAAATCTTTTGCAGACTCTAACAGGTTTTTTTCCAAGATTGTCCTGTATTTGGCTCCATCCATCTTCCCATCAACTCAGACCAGCTTCCCTGTCCCTGCTGAAGAAAAGCATCCCCACAGCATGATGCTGCCACCACCATGTTTCAAGGTGGGGATGGTGTGATGTGCAGTGTTAGTTTTCTGCCACACATAGCGATTTGCATTCAGGCCAAAAACGTCAATTTTGATCTCATCTGACCAGAGCACCTTCCTCCACATGTTTGTTGTGCCCCCACATGGTTTTGTTTCAACAACGGCTCTCTTCTTGCCACTCTTCCATAAAGGCCCGATTTGTGGAGTGCATGACTAATAGTTGTCCTGTGGACAGATTCTCCCACCTGAGCTGTGGATCTCTGCAGCTCCTCCAGAGTTATCATGGGCCTCTTGGCTGCTTCTCTGATCAATGCTCTCCTTGCCCAGCCTGTCAGTTTAGGTGGACGGCCATGTCTTGGTAGGTTTGCAGTTTTGCCATACTTTTTCCATTTTCAGGTGATGGATTGAACAGTGCTCTGTGAGATGTTCAAAGCTTGGGATATTCTTTCATATCCTAACCATGCTTTAAACTTCTCCACAACTTTCTCCCTGACCTGTCCGGTGTGTTCCTTGGGCTTTATGATGCTGTTTGTTCACTAATGTTCTCTAGCAAACCTCTGAGGCTTTCACAGTACAGCTATATTTACACTGAGATTAGATTACACACAGGTGGACTCCATTTACTAATTAGGTGACTTCTGAAGGCAACTGGTTGCACTGGATTTATTTAAGGGTATCAGAGTAAAGGGGGGTGAATACTTTTGCACACCACACTTTTCTGTTTTTTATGTGTAAAAAAAAAATCTAAACCATGTATAATTTTCCTTCCACTTCACAATCATGCACAACTTTGTGTTGGTCTATCACATAAAATCCCAATGAAATACATTTTCATTTGTGGTTAAAACGTGACAAAATGTTGAAAAGTTAAAGGGGGGTGAATACTTTTGCAAGGCACTGTATCGGTTGCTGGACAAAGGTCAGCTTCATAGTGTTATCTATCATTCTATTTTGTATGTTAATCAACTATATTCTGAAGTGAAACAAATGAACCCTCTGGCTTATCTAGGCATCAGTAATTATCAGGATATTCTTCAAACTGCCACAATATCTGTTACAGTCACATTACTGCATGCATTGAAACATTTAAAATAACTGTAAGCAGGCTCTCTAGTCATGACAGCAGAGCGTTTCCCTGTTTTGAACCCGCCTATGTTACTATCTGAATAATTCATAGTAAAAAGCTGGAAACACGCTGCTCCGCTGACTTCAGACCAGCTTTTTGTTGGTCTGCGGCACAGCTGCATTCTGACCACTTTAAGAACAAATATGACTGGGACCATTACAGAAAATTGCAGATGACCATTTAATAACCATGAATTCACTTTACAGACACCACCACTGACCATACATGGTACAGATATTAACTAGGTTTCCTACTAGTATTAACATAGACATGTGAATCTATCCTTCAGGGTTAGACAGCAAGCAGCAAATACTCACATCATCCCTCTGTAGTTTACAGAGTATCTCATCTCCATCTTCATCCGCCTCTAACTCTTTCCTCTCTTTCTTCACCAGTTTACACACCGCAGAGGAGGTGGAGTCATGCAAGTCTGACGCACCACGCCAGCCTGAACAGGAGACACCCTGAGGTTCACGACATGCGTCTAACATCTGACTGAAGAACAAGTGAAGTTAGAGAAAGAGAGGCTGTGCACCTGCTTTGCGTACAGTGTCCGCAGGACCCTGCTCAAAGATGGAGTGAGACTGGATGGTCTTAGGCTTCTCTCTCCTCCTCCCTCTGTTCTCTCTCATCCTCTCATTCCTGTCTCTTCTCTCCTTTTTTGGAGCCACGTGGACCTTTTCCTTTACCCTGGTGAACAATCAGACGTAATGTGTATAATCATTAAAGGCTTTTAATTGATTTCTTTAATTCTTTTTAATTCCTTTTATGCTGTGTTAATCCTAGCATTTGTATCTTTTATCCTATTTTACTGTTTTAGTCTCTTGTGTTTTCATCCTCCATGCTTTTTGCCTCATTTAACTTTTTTAGTCTATTAGTTTTTAATCTCATTGTTTCCTCTTGGGGGCCTGCCAGGCTGGAAGTTGTCTCTAGTCTGGCCGTTGGGGGTGCTGTCTCGTGGGCCGTTTCGGCCGGGGTAGCTAGAGGGCTCTGCACCTTGGTGCGGGGCCTCCTGTCTGCCCGGGTTGGGGTGGTCTCTGTGGCGGCACTCTCTGCGGCCTTGGACCGGGATCTCTCCCAGTGTGGTTGGCCCCCCAAAGGTAGCTTCCTCCACGCCTCAGGTCTCGCTGCCCAGCCATGTCTCTCTAGTTACAGCTACAGTATGTGTGGGTGTGAGTGTGTGGGTCTGTGTGTGTGTGTGTGTGTGCGTATGTGTGGGAGTGTGGGAGGGTTGGGTTCTTTTGATTTCCTTTTCTTGATTGTCTTTGTTGTTTTTAATCTCTGTTGCTGTTTTTAATCTCTGTGAGGCACTTTGTGCTACTTTCTGTATGAAAAGTGCCATACAAATAAAGATTGATTTGATTAAAGACTACATACTGATAGAAAAAATATGCAATGCTTTCATTATTAAACAGAAGACTGAAAACACTGTACTGACGGTCACTCACTCATCTTTGCTTTTCCTCACAGCGTGGACATTTGGCTCAAAGGTTTTCTTTGGGATAAAGAAGAAATTAAAGAAAGAAATTAAAACACTGTTAATGCCAAGTATTTCTTTATTGCCATTTAAGATGGAGAAGCTGCACATACATAGAACAGTTAACATGCTATCAATGATTTCAGATTGAGTATTACTGGTTTAAACCACTATTATAGTTTATGTTTATTATGCTAACTATGTTAGTGATGATACCTATGGTGCTTTCCAACTAGCAGAATAACGTTGTTAACTGTGACTCTCTTATTTGCACCTGCATTAAAGCAACCACCAACCAAAGGAGAGTGTGTTATTGTGAGAGATGAGATGAGACATTATCATTTTAATCAAGTTAGAGAAAACAACTGTTACTGCCTTATTTCAGTGGTGGAATGAAACTAAGTATAATTGTTCAAGCCCTGTATTTAAGTACACTTTTGAGGTATTTGCACTTTACTCAAGTTTTTTCCATTTCCTGCTAATGTATCCTTTTACTTAACCACAATTGAGAGTTCAATATTGTCCATTTAACTCCACCAGACTTGATTTAAGTCACAAGTTACTCTTAAGATATAGTTTAACAACACAAAATACAATCAACATATATTAATAATGATGTGGTCCTAATGACTCTGAAACTTAGAACTTACAATGTCCGTTAACGACTCTGTAAGGACACTCTCACACAGAGTTTAACAGCCTGCAGCTCCTCCAGTTAGTTAGAACTGAAGAAGCCTCTTGGGTGAGAGGTGAAATTGAAACAAGTCCAGTTGACTACGATAAAGCACTTAGAAGTTATAGAGACCAAAGGGTCATAATGTTTTATGATTACTGTTATAAAGTTCTAATAACTATGATTATACATCCCTAAAGGGACATTATAACCTATTCTAAGCAAGAAAGTATTCCCAAATAACATACAGTAAACAGGGCGCGCAGGTGGTTGAGTGGTTAAAGCGCATGCCATATACGCAGCCGACCCCGGTTCGATTCCGGCCGGAGGTCATTTGCTGCATGTCACATCCCCCTCTCTTTCCCGTATTTCCTTTCTGTCTACTGCTTAATAAAGGTGTCTATGCCGGAAAAAATCTTTAAAAAAAAAAAAAAAAAAAAACATACAGTAAATAATGATAATGTAATATACAGATAAAACCCTGTAACTCACAAGCTACCCAGCAGCTAAACTGTGTTTGTTAACCCACATTTACCAGCTTCAACATTAAAGTGATGAACATATGAGCATCAGTAATTCTCATCCAATAAAATGACATCAATTGTTCTGAAAAATGCCATTCTGCATAATGAGTACTTCTACTTTTGGTACTATAAGTATATTCTGAAGCTACCAAAGTGTGCTACACAGAGAGGTCCACCTCTCTGTGTAGCAGTGTATGCTGTATGCTATCCACTGACTTATTCTTCGTTTATTACTAGTATGTGAGTTTAATATGGAGTGTATGATGTCCAGTGTCTCAGAGTGTTTTAACCGGGCGTTTTATTTATTACCTTTGGTTTTTTGAGCCCCCCTCCCAGTGTCAGGTCCCTGGTTCTGAGGGACGTCAGTCTCCCAGGTGGAGTGGGGGAGGACAGACTCCTGACCCGGCCGGGGAGCCGTCTGCCCTGTGCCACGCTGAGGCCGGAGGGCCCGGGAACACTCGCTGTCTCGCCCGGGTCGGTCATCCTGTGGCATCAAGTCCTCATGTGATATGTAAAGGAGCTGCTGTCTGTCTTCGGTGAGACACCTCACACGACGACACGATGTCTCATATCGTCTGAGACCAACTGTGGTTCTGTGTCGGTACCAAACCCTCTTTACATGGCTCCTCTCTGACACTGTCCTCCAACACAATGCCTCTTTCTGTCGATCAGATATATACAATAAGAGACAGTTCAGGTCTAAACACACACACACACACACAATTAACACAGATTACTACCCTCCATTTTGTTCGCGCTTGCGGTATGAAAACTGCGCCACAGTGTCAAACTGTACTACACATTCATCAAGGCAGAAACGGTTCTGTTTGAGCGAAGCGGGGCAGTATCGGGCTGGAGTTGTGTTCGGTCTGGTTGCATTGGACGGTATCCTTCACAAAGGCTGCATACACATACCGTCTCATATGTGACCCACCCTACTGGTCCGGACCTGGTGGAGTCTGCGGGCGGTGGGCGGATGTAGAAAGCAAATACCCCTGAGTACCAATGTAAGAATCCTTGTGACAGTACCGTTTGTCCAGCAGGTCCGTTCTGCCGCCTGTTCTGTCTTGTTTACTTCCTGTCCTGTTGCGCTGCTATTGTTGTTCTTGAACGGTACTGCACTGGAGGCGCCACAAGAGGGCGCTGTTTATCTGAACACTAGAGAGACAAACAGCCTCTCCATAAACCACTGGCACAACACAGGAGGACCAGCTCCTCAGGTCCGGACTCTGCTGTCCACTTACATCTGAAGGAGAAAAATCACTTATTTGAGGGGAACAATGTGAACATCTTGTCCAGAGAAGACAGATGGTTTGAAAGAGGAGTAAAGAATCCATCTATGTCAAACTGGAACAGTCGTCTTTGAACAGAGGAGGTGGCCTTACCATCACTTATCACCTGTACTGAGTTCCCTCCTCAGACAGCTTAACAACTATTCACACCTGAGCTCATCTAGTCTTAGAAACCCACATGAAGGCTGGTTGGGTCAACGATCCTCACGTATCCTTATCGACTCTTTAAGGACACTCCCAGATAGGGGTATGAATCTTCACTGGTCTCACGATTCCATTATGATTATCCAGTCAATGATTTGATTCGATTTGATTTGATTTGATTTGATTCTGCGATGCATCACGTTTAATGCACATGGCTGTGTTTTCATCAAAGGGTATAAGCGGTCAGATATGAACTCCCTTTTAATTTTATGTGCTCTGAGAAAACACAAACGTCACAAAAACTAGAACCACAAGTTTATGTAGTGCTGTTTATTCGTCACAAAAATGTTAACTGATATATGAAATATGTTATACTGATGTAAATCTTTGCCTTAACTGTCCAAGCCTACCTGTGTGAATAAATATATTCGACTAGCATAGGTCATTGTAAAATTACCTAGGCTTTGGTTTCATGGTTAAGTGCAGATGTAACCTTTTCTGTGAAGTGGTTGCGTGATGGGAGCTTATATCCAGGGGCGCTGCCAGGGATTTTGGGCCCCATGAAAAGAAATATTACTGGGCCCCTGTATAGCCGGCCATAAGGCTAGTGAACATTTGTTATGCTGTTTACATAAAACTGTGCATTTTAATTATATTTTTGACTATAATTTCCTATATGTGTAAAAAGAACAACATGACAGTTACTTGGTAGGGGAAGTACTGAACACTCAGAATACAATGGAATTTAGATTCATTGTCTGCAAGTCTGCAACTTTAATGGTTAAAATATAAAATTCTCTTAAATTAAATTACCTGAAAAATACAAATGCATGACATACATGAATTATATAGAATTTCCTGTAATACCATTCGAAATAGCATCACCATCACCAGATTCAGGTTTCCTCCCACCATTCTGTTTTACTGTCAGTGATTTGTCAGTACCCCACTGCTCACTGTCTCCCTCTTGTAGCCCTGCATTTAGGTCTTATTTATCTCCAAAATTACTATTATAGCAATACCACACAATTTCTCTTTCAAACATGCACATCACCCCCCACACACACACTTAGACCAGCCACTGCACTCAGTGTAAAAACTGTATGCTGCCTTACATTATGTTTTTGTCGTTGTTTTTATTAAGTTTGTTATATACGTTTATATTTTGTTTAAAAAAATCTATTAAAAACAATAATAATAATAATTTATCTCTAAAACTGTACGTGGTGGAATTAGAGTTGGAGTGGAAAAACATACATAAATGAGGCTCTATGGTCGTTGCGATTTAATATTGTTAACGTTTCTCTGATTGGATTGAGCGCAGTCACTTAGTCTGCAAGCACCAGAAAATTTCTCCTCTTTTCCTACTGCAAAGCAAGGGGTGAGAGTCCCAAACTACTGAGCAAACATAGTATTTCAGTGAGTTTATAGTTCAGTTTCAGTGATAGCTAAATTTCAACAAAACAAAATAAAGTTATAGGCTATATGCTTTTTAAACCATTTAAATCATTCTGAAATGAATACAGACTATGTGTTTTGATTTCAGAATGATCTTTATTCATTAATTTCAATTTATCTTTTTTCCTTCCTCAGCTGTGGATAAATCAAATCAAATCAAATCAATTTTATTTATATAGCCCAAAATCACAATCACATTGCCTCAGTGGGCTTTACAATCTGTACAGTGAACAACATCCTCTGTCCTTAGACCCTCGATTCGAGTGAGGAAAAACTTCACATGTTGATGGAAAAAAAACCTTTTAACAGGGTAAAAAAAACAATGGAAGAAACCTCAGGAAGAGCCACAGAGGAGGGATCCCTCTTCCAGGACGGACAGACATGCAATAGATGTTGTGTGTACAGAAAAGAGCAACAATTCACAGTTTACAAGGTACATCAACAGAAGATCTGATACAAGTTATGCAACGTTAGTGGAACCAGGAGAC
Source organism: Sparus aurata (assembly GCF_900880675.1). Lineage (NCBI taxonomy): Eukaryota > Metazoa > Chordata > Actinopteri > Spariformes > Sparidae > Sparus > Sparus aurata. The sequence goes on from NC_044206.1 coordinate 2,795,376, forward strand.
GACCGAGCAGGACGAGGCATCACCAAGTGGAGCCCGAGCCAGACGACCTCCTGTCCACCATGTTGACCTGGAAGAGGACAGGACACACAAGATAATTAGTAATAGACAGAGAGAGGCATCAAGATTTACAGAAATAAAGATATGAGGAGATAGTGAAACAGAGGAGAGCAATGATCCAGCAGAGCCCGGGGTGTGACGATCCAGATCAGTCAGTATTTCAAGGCAGCAGGAGCCCGGAAATGGTAGATGGTCCCAGGGGGCCATGGTCCATCAGAAGGGAGCCTGAAAGAAAGAGGGGAGGAGGAGAAAGAGAAGGAGGAGAGAGAAGAGAAGGAGGGGAGGAGAAAGCTATAGAGAGTGACACAGCTTGCAGCTTGTGGAACAGAAAACAAAAACAAAGGTTAGAGAAATGCAGTATTTATCAGAAAAATCAGATTGTTTCTCGTGGGCAGCACAGTGTAACTCTAGTACTATAGGAACTCATTGAGACTGACACCGACCCACTGAAGAAGCTTACAGTTGATATCAGGGCTAATTAAAGGCTAAATCGAAGAAGTGAGTTTTGAGTTTAGATTTAAAGGCGTCAACAGAGCCAGATTGTCTGATGTCAGCTGGGAGGTTATTCCAGAGGAAAGGAGCCCGATAGGAAAAAGCCCTGCAGCCAGCTGACTTCTTTTTGATCCTGGGAACCATCAGGAGCCCTGAATTTTGAGAGCGTAATGCCCGAGTTGGAATATATGGTTTAATGAGATCTGACATGTACAACGGGGCAAGGCCGTGTACAGTTTTGTATGTCATCAGCAGCACCTTAAAGTCTGGTGCCTACTGGGGCTGGTTCAGGGTAGGTGGGGGTGCTGGGGCTGGTTCAGGGTAGGTGGGGGTGCTGGGGCTGGTTCAGGGGTAGGTGGGGGTGCTGGGGCTGGTTCAGGGGTAGGTGGGGTACTGGGGCTGGTTCAGGGGTAGGTGGGGGTGCTGGGCTGGTTCAGGGGTAGGTGGGGGTACTGGGGCTGGTTCAGGGGTAGGGTGGGGGTGCTGGGGCTGGTTCAGGGGTAGGTGGGGGTGCTGGGGCTGGTTCAGGGGTAGGTGGGGGTACTGGGCTGGTTCAGGGGTAGGTGGGGGTGCTGGGCTGGTTCAGGGGTAGGTGGGGGTACTGGGGCTGGTTCAGGGGTAGGTGGGGGTGGCTGGGGCTTGGTTCAGGGGTAGGTGGGGGGTACTGGGGCTGCGTTCAGGGGTAGGTGGGGTGCTGGGCTGGTTCAGGGGTAGGTGGGGGTGCTGGGCGGGTTCAGGGGTTAGGTGGGGTGGTTTACTGGGGCTGGTGCAGGGGATAGGTGGGGTGCTTGGGGCTGGTTTCAGGGGTCCGGTGGGGGTACTGGGGTGCTGGTTTTCCGGGGTATCGGTGGGGTGGTGGTGGGTAATGGGGCTGGTTCAGGGGTAGGGTGGGGGTACTGCGGGCTTGGTCAGGGGTAGGTGGGGGTACTGGGGCTGGTTCAGGGGTAGGTGGGGGTACTGGGGCTGGTTCAGGGGTAGGGGGCTCACAGGGCTCACAGACAGCTGCGGCTGCTGCTGCTGCTGCTGCTGAAACCCGGTGTTGTCAACAACAGAATAATGCTGTAGATAGTTAGTTATAAAAGCTGCCACAGACTGCAAGGCGAGTAAGTAGCAAGAAAGGCTCAATATCTTCTGCAGCACGAACACGAGCATGTAGTCCGCCATTGTTGTTGTTGTTGTTGTTGTTAGTAGACTTCGCGGGGTTCAGAGGTCGGAGGTAAGAGGTCGAGGGGTGGGGCGATGGCGTCATCGTTTTGGAAAGTATGCGGATTCGCTGACCCGTTTTAAAAAAGTGCGTTTTCAGGATCCCTGTGGACGGTCGACCAAAATGATGCGTTTTCGCAAAAGAGCGTTCTCGTCTGGACGGCCCCTAGGTCTGCTGTCTATTTGGAGGAGGAGTTTGCCCACACCACAACCTCAGGTCATGGGAGGTCATTCCAGAACTTTTCTCAGTTGATGTCGTGGATTTTCTCAAAGAAATCATGTAAAAAAATTCATGACATCTTACAAAAACCTATAGCTGTACTCCAATCACTTTTTATGTTATGTTTTTGGTGTTTGGCCCTCTGAGCTAAATTCCAGCCTTTTTATCATTCTCTATGTGTATTTTAAACCTCACCAATCACTTATATTTCACTGAATTGAGTTGTAATGTGTCCTGAACATCCAGGAGACACGAAAGAAGAAGCCTCAGAGAAGTTGGACATTGTGAAATAATTTACAGTTTTAGAGCATTCAGGTAAGGAATGTCCAATGATTTTAGAGCAAACTTTGACTGTGCGCTGCAGTGGTGTCCTGTTTTGTAGACTTATGGAGTGGAACCAGCAGGTGATGGAGAAAGTGATGACACTCTCTATGAAGGAGTAACACTATGTTCTTATTGACCCAAAACTTTTGAGCTTCCTCAGAAGGTACTGTCGTTGCTGGCATCTCCTGAGGATTTAAACGTACTGTCAAAAATTGTGCCCATGTATTTGTACTCCTCCACAAGCTCCACACTCCTCCCATGGATTGGGCTGACAGCAGCAGCAGCCAGCTCCCTCTGCTGGCTGGAAAAGGTCATCCACATCTCTTTGGTCTTCTCCATGTTTAAAAAAAAAAGGAATATTGTGTCATAATGCAAGGGATGCAAGCCTTGAGTAATTGCATTCCCACATTTTGTGAGAAACGTAGTGTTTCCATTTGCCACACAAAACAACTGAAGCACTAAGGATTCATTGGAGGGTGTTCCACCAGATTAACCTGATTAAACTGTGCAAAATTGTACTAGCATTACCTATGAGCACTTCTCGGTGCTAAAGTCAATCACGTCTTTCTAAAGAAATACTATGACTTGAGCAATTTAGGAGTGTTAAGTGTAGAGCCGAGAATGGCAAGGGCCATAAATTTATATGATTTTGTGGATGTGTTTGCCTAAAAACACAGCAACAGGCGAATAAAACTGTACTGAAGAGAATACAGCCTAATTAAGCAAAGATGTGAGTATGAGAGACTTGATGTTCTTTGAAATATGGTGCATATATTGGTATCAGCAATCGGCCCAAAGAGTTGGAAAATATCGACATATCGGATATCAGCAAAAATATCTAATATTGTGCATCCCTAGGTGTTGGTCAAATGTACATTTGTTAATGCTTTTTTGTTTTATTTTTCATTTTTGGGCATACTGTATATAACATATTTTCGTTTACAAAAATACGCAGCAACAGGCAAATAAAACTGTATTGAACAAAGTTGGAGGCCAGTGTGTGTTTTGAAACTTGAGTAGGTGTGTTCCCAGGAAATGTTTTGTTCCTTACAGTAAATGTACTCGATTGTTGTCGAACTCAAAATGTTACTTGTACCAGTATTAGGCTGTGCACATCAGATAATTATTGACATCAAATGTAATGACCCTGGGGCGAGTCACTGCTTTCAAAGGAGCTTAGCAGACTCCCAGTGAACACAGCTAGACACCAGACTGGGACTGAACACAGTGTCTAAGACCAGGGGAGGTCAGTTTAAAGACCAGTCATTTCTTCATAATATTTTGATAATGATCTTTAATTGAAAAATACATTTTATTACACAAAAACCAATAAAGGGCAACACGTCAAATTTCCAAGTCAGGCAGGGCAAAATACTCACATTTCACTGAACAATCTCACATCACAATAGAACATCGATAGATACTTATATGTTTTGGCACAAGGCATTCTACATTAATTAGCTGAAGCTCATATAAAATGAAAAAAGAATTTGTTATACAAAGCAATGGAAGCTGCTAGACACTAACACTGCCCAACTAAAAACACAAGTTAATTCAAAGTAAATTAGTTTTGTTCCACTCTGTAAGTTGCAGAATTCATTGTAGGTGACCTTTTGAACCACAATCAGCTTGAGCCACAGCAGAGAGGAATCAAAAATAGTCAGCAGGTTTAGGGTTTCCAGATAGTTAACATAAGGGAATTTATCTCCCAAATATATCTGGTTTTAAAGCAGCCATGAGAAGCTATACCCTGCATCCTTCATCATTTTGACAAATTAAATTGTAAATGAATCATTGTCCCCCTACAGTACACATTCTCAATGTAATGGTAAAATGTTGCCAAATTTTGCCATAAAAGATGTCCAGTTTCATTAAGCCCTGGTCCCTTTCCACATACTGCAGGATATGGCAATGATGAACACAAGCACAAGAAAACCAGCCAAGGCTGACAGGCCAATCAGCACTTCCATCTGATAGTTCTCTTCTGAAATAGCTGGAACAGAAAACGTGCATACAAACAGATAAGATATTAAAATTGGTCAAGTAAGCAAATAGCACACTAAGAAAAGGCAGGAACATCTACATTAAATTACTTTGGCTTAATACATTTGCTTCATAGTGCAGAGATCAATAACCTTCTACAGTCTGATAAGATATACCTTTACAGCTGTGAGTTAATGTTATACAGCCGGTGTGATGTCAAGGTTGAAGAGTCCTGTAATAAATGTTACCTCTGGCTTTTATAGACACAAGATATATTAGATTAGATTTAAGTGTGGCTTAAATGAAAAATGCTCTTACAGATTTTAAGATCACTTCAACTTTGACTCCTAATGAACAGGTAGATGGCTTACTTGTTCCTAAGGTTACTGCTAACAGCAGCTGACTGTACCGGGCTCCAAGTGAACACGGCCAGTCTTAGGACCAAACAAATATTTTAGGACCAACTGCCAGTTTGACAACAATGAATCCAGTAACAAGGCGCTTTATAGAGTTTTGCTGCTGTTAGGCAGTTAGTTTGTTTGTTTGTTTAGTCATGCCATTAACATTGGCATTCCTATTATATTACTAACTAAATCTGCCACTTGAAAAGATTTTAACTAGAAATGGTGAACCCAAAGATTGTGCCCATTCAGTCCGATGAAAATTGCTTGACTGCTGCATAAACCAAAAAAGTCTTCTAGTTTCCGGGTTTACTTCCTACTTATGCTGGGACCTATGTTCACCTCTGTATAGCAAGACACATACAGTATATGAAGGAACTATAAACTTTCATTTCATTATGCAGCCTTGTTGTATGATGACAAATAAGCTGATAAATTAGAACAGCTGTGTTTTGTTGTACAGTGTCAAATTGTTAGAGCACAGCATTCTATATATTGTAAATTGACAATCACTAAATTATTGGTACATATACTTACTGGAAACCAGCATGTGTTTGGTATGCTTCAGGTGCCCATCATTGATCTCTGGGTTTATCCCCAGTAGATGGCACATCAGTGGATACACGTTAACTAGGTCAAAGGGATCTACCGCCACGGCTTTCTTGAAGTCCGGGCCCACGGCCCTGAAGAAGGCTTTCATGTCCATGTCTTCATTATCAAAGCCGTGCTCTCCTTTGTTGTAATTCACAGGAAAAAACTACACAGTACACAGAAATCAGATGTATTATGAGAAACAGTCATAAAATATTTTGGGGGTTTTATTGCTATTGTTTGATAGAATATAAAAAAAACCACAAGGCACAAATATCTCAAGCCAGTTTTCTCAAGTGTAACTTTCTTCGATGACAAGCACCAACATGATAGTGATAAAGGCATCTGCATGCAAAAGTAGCCTAAATCTATGTGTGAAGACGGCCCTTAAACCATTCTGGACTGTGCGCAAGTGTATCTATGCTGGTGTTTACACACAAATCAAGCTAAATCTGAACCATATACAATCCTCCTGAAGTGGGTTGAAAATGAGTTATTCACTGCCTGGCTTTGATAAACAATTGTATCTTTTCAAGATATTTTATTAATATTGATGTTTATATTATCATCATATCATTAAGTTGTTATTGAATAACTGAATTATAATTTTGGACTTGGTTATATGTCTTTTAGTCAACAACCCAGAAGGCAGACAGAGATGGAGGACAGCAGCAGCAGGGAAAGGGCACCCAGTGGTGCATAAACGCATAGTAAGTGAATTCCTAAAACTACTGTAACACAAAGTACAGAATTTTCAATTCCTTCACATAAATGTTTTAAGACGTTATGGTTACACACAACATTTGTCAAACATACAGAGTTCCTCACAATTCAAATACACTTTCTAAACTCTCACTAACACTGAATGTGAGCTACATGCAGCAAACTGTACATTCCCTCACCCCATTGATAATGTATCCAGGGTCAGCGATGAGGATGAGGGGCAGGAGTCGAGGATTGTTGCTGTAGTGCAGTCTAGCTGGCATCTTCTCCTTTTTATACACATGAAGGTGAGGATGGCTTACTTTCAGAACCTTGTAGACTTTCTCCAACATCCCCTCTTTAGGAAGCAGCATGCCAACAGGACCATAATCCAACAGCTGGAACTGGATATCCCTGAAGCTGAAGCCAGGAATTTTAGAGAGGATGATCTCCTCAACTTGTCCACCCCGTAGAACTTTGCTCATCCCATGGTCAGCTGTGATGATAATGTTGAGCCTGTCAGTCAGGCCATGGTCTCGGATCTTGTTTCGGATGTAGCCCACAGTGCGGTCAACTTGCTGGACCATCTTTCGGCGTTCTGGGGAATCTGGTCCATATTCATGTCCTGCCAAATCCGGTTCTCCAAAGTACAGTGTGACAAAGTCCAGGTCATTTTTGTGGAACCACTCTCCAATCACTTTGTCAATGTTCATCTTCCAATCTGTCTCGTTTGAATGGTTATAGAAACGAGGTTCCACTTGACGAACCATCACAGTCTCTCCTGTGTAGGTGGGTGCTGTGCCGGGGAAATGTAGGGAACCTGTTTTTAAACCCTAGCAGAAAATGAAAAAATATCAATGGATTGAAAAATGCTATAGCAAGATAACACAAGAAATTTGTGAGGTGGGCAAGCAGAAAGATGTATCTAAAGAACCTGTCTCTGTGCTGTTATCCAGATGGGTAAGCTGCCATTGTCCCAGTATGAATCAACAAACTGAGCATCATAGTACTGCTTCTTCTCCTGAGTTGTAGTGTTGAACCACATGTTGTGGATTACTCCGTGATTCTCGACATAACGTCCTGATGAAAAAAAAGAATCAGGTAAGAAACTGGTACAAGTTTGACTGCAAACTTTGAACATTAAACATAACTTTAAACATAACTTTGCTTAATCTATCTATGTCTGTGTGTGTGTGTGTGTTCCTCAAATATCTCTGCGGATCAGGATCAGACTGACCTGAGAGTTTCAACATGGCTGCTGAGTGGTTCAATGGTGTGATATTTCGCATTTGTTTGGATTGCAATGATACCGTTAATAAATTATTTCATAAATGCTTTACAAATTCCACGAGCATTGTCCACCGGAGCCACTACAGTCACGTGCGCACCAGAGCCAATCACTGCACACCGTGGCCACGCGTGCACCAGAGCCAATCACTGCAGAGCCCACCGCGACCCCCCACCTTAAGAAACAAGCAGATTTATACCTGCAGCGGCGCGAGCTGGACCGGGATTTTGCCGGCGGTTCGGTCCCGTTCTGTTCTGTTCTGTGCATCTAAACTGACTGTTGTGGATTAATGAGATTAAACGAGTCCGGACCGAGTCTGTTCGGGTCTGAGGGGATCCGGAGACGCGCGGACAACAAAGTGGAATCGGAATCTGTGGATGTTCGTGTGTAGCTACACGCTAGCTACACGGCCCACCTCCCGAGGCGACGGACCGGAAGCATCGGCACGTCCAAAACTGGACCTAGGGTAAATAATGTCCGCCACGCTTTTTCGGGAACATTGCCGTCACGTTCGCTTTGTTTCTGGTGCAGGAAGAAACGGTAAAAACGGGCTTTTGTCACGAAAGTGTCCAAGCAGCAAGTTTGGTTGTTGAGGAACAGGAAGTTGTGGGAGGGACCTAGGCGGATGATTGACATGCAACGACGGTCGGTGTGTGTGAGAGTTGAGAGATTTGTGACATTTAGCGTGTTTGGAGTGTATAGTTAGTGTGTTATGTAGTGTTTGGTGTGGTGTGTTTAGTGAGTAGTGGAGTCGTTTTCTTGTTTAATGAGGAGAAGCTGAATGTGGAGCAGGCAGTGCAGCTCTTCATTCAGCTGGAAGGAGTACAGGCAGACCTGAGCATTGCCTGCATTTAAATGTAAATAGTTACATATAACTTTGTAAATTTTTTAAATGTATGCACACATTTAGATAAAAAACAATTTATATTTGCATTATAAGTAAAAAAAAAAAAAAAATGGATTGTTAAACATATTTGTGGTCAAAAAAATCTAACTTTTTCTACTCGGATTTCATGTTTGTTTTTTGTGATTTTAGGTCCATTGTGTTAATACAGTATGTCAAAATAAAAAAAATAACTGTACAGTCACACATGTGTGGTTGTGCTGAAAATAATGACACCAAGTAAATAGCTTTTAAGATGAAATATAATGGCAAAATCAAAAATAGTCAAAAACAGCCAATTATACCCTGGAATATCAGATTTCACAACAAACCTAAATATCCCTGACGTCCCACCTTCAAACACAGCCTCATTTGGCCATCCATGAAAAAGCTCCTTAACCTCCCACTTTTTTATAGGAATACACTTTTCTTACGGGCACTGCACTAGTCTATATAAAACAAAATGCAGATAAGATAAAAAGAGTTGCTACCTTCATCTTGTGGAAGATATCCCACTACTCCCACACTCTCACAAGTTTTCATTTAGCAAACAATGAAAAATTGCAAATATTGCATTTTTATTGCAATATTTTCATTTCCAAATATTTGGCTCAAAAAGAAGTCCTTTCTTACTTGTCACTTTAATTGTAGGTTCTTCAACGTGCTTGAGAGTACAGGGTGAGGCCAGGGATATGGTCCTTTAGCTTCTTCACAAGAATCCCAGCAAGCTCCTGGAGATGCTAAACAATGTAAACCTTGCAAGGTCTCACTTGGTGTCTTGTGCCTGGTACATAGTTATGAAGAATCTTTGAAAGCTGCCCAAACAAGCTATACTGTTTTCTGTCAAACTAGGCCCAGCCAACCTATGGAACAGTGATTGCTGATTGGGGCCTGGTCATAAGACTTTGTGATGCAGCTGGATTTGCAAAATCTTGTGGTTACAGGATTTTGCGAAGCCATCTTGCCAGTCTGCAACCTCAGCAGGAGCATGTTACACACTGTGGCCCTACGACCTGAAGCAGTTATGGTCAACCAACCGAAAGTAGACTGCGCATGACATACATCAGGGCAATTCAGATGGATGGCTATGGAGGTAGGGCCAGCGTCTTGTTATTAGCAGGTTGCTGGTTCGATTCCCCTGGCCTGCATGTTGAAGTGTCCTTGGACAAGATACTTAACCCCAAACTGCCCCTGATGTGCTGGTTGGCACCTTGCATGGCAGCCACTGCCATCAGTGTATGAATCCCTGTAAGTCACTTTGGACAAATAGCTTCTGATAAATGCCCTAAAATGTAAAAAAAAAAAAAGAAGAAAATAAAAAAATCCAGCCCACCTTCTGTAGTCGCCACAAATAAACATAAAAAAAAATCAAAACTCTCACCTCATGTAATTTCTTTTTATCTGAGCAATGATTTGCAACACAAAGGATCCTTTTTCAAATGTACTGCATCACGGGAAGAAAAATCACACACTTATTATGGATTATGGATTGAAAGGCTTGGATATTTGATCAGTGCATGAAATATTACAACCACTCATGCCAAACCAAACACATACTTGTGAGCACTTTAATGGAACGATAGTGTATCTTAATTAATTTGAAAACTGCAGGAAGATTTCTTTTTTTTTTTTTTTTTTTTTTTAAGATTTTTTCGCATAGACGCCTTTATTATGCAGTAGACAGATAGGAAATATGGGAGAGAGAGGGGGATGTGACATGCAGCAAAGGACCTCCGGCCGGAACCGAACCGGGGTCGGCTGCATTTATGGCATGCGCTCTAACCACTCGACCACCTGCGCGCCTGCAGGAAGATTTCTAGATGTAACCATATGACCAAAGCAAGTATAGATAAAATGTATTGCACATGACGACTGGCGGACTGAGGATTTTGCAGGATAATGGCACATTTGGAGCCAAGATATTCTTTCCAGAGCCACCACTACTTTTAGACGTTTCCCTACCTACACTGTATGATGTGGCTGCCACATACACCTTTGTAGTGTGATTGAAAAACATTCATAGTGTACACTCCTGGTACTCATGACATCAGTTATTTTTCATACACTACACACCAAAGTTCAAGCTATTGGAAAAGCTGTGAGAGATAAACGTGAATACTGCGATTTTGCTGTTGAAAATATGAAGTGCTCAGCTGTAGTTTTTACCTGTCAGCATTGTGAAGTGAGAAGGGCTGGTAATGGTGAGGAAGGGTGGGGTAACATAGGCTGCCTTCACCCCATCCTGGGCCATCTTATCCAGGTTGGGGGTTTCAACGTCTTGGTCATAGTCCCAGCGGAAGCCGTCAAAAGAGATGAGCAGTAGCTTGTTTCTGGTGGATATGGTGGAAACTGACTGCAGCTCAGAAACAGAGTCCCGTGCTGGGACAGCAGCACAGAGAGAGCTTGCTATGAGGCTGATGACAGCAAGGCAAAGAAGCAGCATGCCTGAAGATTTAGTCATTCCAAGTTTTTTAGATTTTTTCAGCTGTTTCGGCTGAGGCTTCTCTCCGATTTGATAATTTATATCTTGCCACTACAACCTCAGTGTCTTAAAGAAGATCGTATTCCTCTCCTCTGACTGTAATATTGTAACTGAAATGAGATTGTATTGTGACATGAGTGGATACACCTTTATTTTGGTCAGCCCTTATCTGCCCAGAAACATTGGACATGTTGTATAAGTTTATTAGTTTAAAGCAGTAATATAATATGGTGTGTCTGTGTGTGTGTGTGTGTGTGTGTGTTTGAAAAAGAGATAGAGATTGCTGAGAATAATTCTTAACCCTTCTCAACCCATTGTTGGAATGATGTTCTGGTGCTCACATATTGATGTGTTCTGATTGATGTCCCACAGTATTTTAAATACATGTGTACAGCAAGGATGGGACCTTGTTGACTTCGACTGAGGAGGTCATAGGGCGGTGGAAGGAGTACTTTGATGACCTCCTGAATCCCACTCAGCCACCCTCTGTAATGGAGACAGAGCTGGAGGATGATGGGGTATCATCGCCGATTTCCGTGGGTGAAGTCACTGTGGTAGTCAAACAACTCCACAATGGCAAAGCCCCAGGGATCGATGAGATACCACCAGAAATGCTGAAGGCTCTGGGTGTTGAGGGGCTATCTTGGTTGACACACCTCTTCAACATTGCGTGGGGGTTGGGGTCGGTGCCGAAGGAGTGGCAAACAGGTGTGGTGGTCCCTCTCTTTAAGAAAGGGGACCAGAGGGTGTGTGCCAATTACAGAGGTATCACACTACTCAGCCTGCCTGGGAAAGTCTACTCCAAGGTGCTGGAAAGGAGGGTCCGGCCGATTGTCGAACCTCAGATTGAAGAGGAGCAATGCGGATTCCGTCCTGGTCGTGGAACAACGGACCAGCTCTTTACTCTGGCAGGGGTCTTGGAGGGGGCCTGGGAGTACAATCTCCCAGTCCACATGTGTTTTGTGGATCTGGAGAAGGCGTACGACCGGGTCCCCCGGGATGTTCTGTGGGAGGTGCTGCGGGAGTATGGGGTGAGGGGGTCCCTTCTCAGGGCCATCCAATCCCTATATTCTCAAAGCGAGAGCTGTGTGCGTATACTCGGAAGTAAGTCGGACTTGTTCCAAGTGGGTGTTGGCCTCCGCCAGGGCTGTGCCTTGTCCCCAATCCTGTTTGTGATTTACATGGACGTGGATGGATGTGGTCTTAATGGCATCATCGGCTGTAGATCTACAACGCTCACTGGATCAGTTCGCAGCTGAGCGTGAAGCGGCAGGGATGAGGATCAGCACCTCTAAATCTGAGGCCATGGTTCTCAGTAGGAAACCGGTGGATTGCCTACTCCAGGTGGGGAATGTGTCCTTGCCCCAAGTGAAGGAGTTCAAGTACCTCGGGGTTTTGTTCACGAGTGAGGGGATGATGGTGCGGGAGATTGACAGGAGAGTCGGAGCAGCATGTGCGGTGTTGCATGCGCTTCACCGCACGGTTGTGACGAAAAGGGAGCTGAGCCGAAAGGCAAAGCTCTCGATCTACCGTTCAATCTTCGTCCCTACCCTCACCTATGGTCATGAGCGATGGGTCATGACCGAAAGAATGAGATCGCGGGTACAATCGGCCGAAATGGGTTTTCTTCGCAGGGTGGCTGGGGTCTCCCTTAGAGATAGGGTAAGAAGCTCAGCCATCCGAGAGGGACTCGGAGTAGAGCCGCTGCTCCTCTGCGTGGAAAGGAGCCAGTTGAGGTGGTTCGGGCATCTGATGAGGATGCCACCAGGGCGCCTTCCTAGGGAGGTGTTCCTGGCACGTCCAACTGGGAGGAGACCTAGGGGTAGACCCAGGACCAGGTGGAGGGATTATATCTCTTCTCTGGCCTGGGAGCGCCTGGGGATTCCCCAGTCAGAGTTAGCCGATGTGGCTGGGGAAAGGGATGTCTGGGGCTCGCTACTGAAGCTGCTGCCCCCGCGACCCGATTTTGGATAAGCGGTTGACAATGGATGGATGGATGGATGGTTTCACAAGGTAGACTTAATCTTATTATTAATGTCTGTTTACTGACATTTTCATAATGCAATGAATTTCAGCTGTAATGGATCATATGTTGTCTATAAGGGAGGAAATACCAACAAAACCTGTCCATTTACCAGCTGCAACCCTGGCCTTGAGCGACAGAACAGAAATGATGTTTGAAAATCGCAGTTTGATTTAACACTGAGATCCACTTACCACACTGTATGAGACTACAGAGTCACTTAACCTACATTGAAATCCCATAATGATCTCAACCTGTCATGCAAGACTTGTGAAAGAATATATAATCATCCCAAACTCAAAAGAAGATCATGCACCACAACAAACTGGATATACAAAACTTTCAAAGGAGCAGCAGGTGGCGACTGCACTACTAAACCAGTTCAGGCCTTAAGTTAAGGTTCGTTCTTTCTGTCTACTCTGTCCAAAGTCCAACCACTAAGTTGTCTCTGGTTCTGGCATTAAATCATCAAAATCTGATATAGATGTGTGTTCAGAGCATGTGTGAAAAGTAATGACAAATACTAAGAGTATTCTATGATTTCCTTGTGAAAGAAAACATTGACATGGACATAACTGAATTAGGAAAAAGGGACAGCTCCCAGAATGTATCTGACTTTCTCACTATCTTAGCTCTTATTTCCTTCTTTATGATTATTTTCTACTTTTTTCTACTTCTCAACTGCACACTTTCAGCAACAGAAACCGTTCAAACATCAGAATGTTAAGCTCTTCAAGGATAATGATGACCCCATTCTGTTTTTTCTAACTTTTATACTTAAAGATATAAAGGGTTTTTTTTTGACTGATGCTCTAAGTAAACATACAGACACAGATACAGTACATATCATATGTACACAATATTGAGACCCCGATGACAATACTTTCATTTAGCATTGTTATGAATATAATGCTAGATTTTTCATTACAAATGAAAATATCTGCTTAACAACTTGAGTGAAAAGTTGGATAATTAATTTCAGAATATCTTAGTTTTGGTATGTCCCCTTCTAGCTTTAATGACACCTTCTCAATCATGTCATCCCCGCATGATTTGACAATGTACAAAAAAGCCTCTTGTGATGTCAAAGAAAACTTGGCTTTCTCAGTCTTTAAGTGCCCCCATATGTTCAGCTGAAGCCAGGTGAATGTGAATGAAACTCCATGACAGTCAGAACTCCTTGATCGTCTTTGGTCTTCAAGTAGTTCTGTCAAAGCTTTAATGTTTGGGCTTGTTATCTTGCTGCAATATGAATCCTTCTCCACAAAGATCTGACCAGAGGGTAGAGCATATCTCTGAACAATGGAGTGGTCAGGGTGGAGACCTTCTGGGCAGGTTTCTAACTCCAGAGGAGGCAAAAAAGCCCCAGACTTGAATGTTCCCACCACCATGTGCCACTGTGGATTCGAGACACTGTGGCGTGGAATTATAATTAAAGCTCATAATATTAGTAATGATATGGCATTAATAAATTGTATTAAGCAGATTATTGCTAGTCTCTCAACCTCAAAAGACCTCAAAGT